>NC_133975.1:82291980-82496980 GCF_047716275.1 Strix uralensis
ACTGTCTTTTAAGTAACTCTTTTTAAATGGCACGTTATTAAATGTTGCTTCGCACTTCTTGACCACACAGGGACACCTGACCTTTGCACAAACGACATTCAAAATATTTGACAAAGCCATACAAAATATTTCTGACTGAAATTTCTAAAACTTCTGACTAGAAACAACATAAGGAAGATGGAAATTAATAGGACTCCAGTGTGACCCGCACAGTGAAATGTCATTTAATGCAGACAGTATGATACCATCTTCTTTCCATGAATGCTTTGATGTCGTAGGGCTGGAATAAAGAGAAGGCAGTGTGCCCAGTACAACACAATATACATCATCAGTAGCAAATTTAATTAGTTTGTCTCAAAGGGCAAGGTAATGCACTTAAGTAATTCTGTAGTGCAGCAAAGTTGAATGTCACAGACCTCAGCATATGACAGTAAGAAATCGAGACGTGAGACAGCTGTTGCAGATGGCCCAGCTCCTCGTTGGGCACTTTCCCAACATGTATAAATCAGGGAGGGGGGTGGTATCAGTTGCAGGTGGACGATCCAGCTGACAGGACAGACCTTTAGACGTCTCGAAAGCAAACACAACGAGTAGCTGTCACCCATCTGACAGCTTTATGTCTGTGCATACATCCGCAGAATAATACAAAACAGATTCAAGCGGGTATAATATCCAACCAATGAAAGCACAAGTAGCCTCAACAAATGTTCACAATACTATTTTCAAAATTTTAAGACTCATCTATATACCTGAATTCAATTTCTGACTTACTCTCTGGCACATCTAAAGGAGCACATTCCAGAAAAATCCAGGTTGGTAAACTGTAGAAAAGAAACAGGGAAACATAACCTCTGGCAATGTTTTGTGATGATTTGTAATCTGGTGGTTTAATTTATACCTTGATAGAGATTTAATTGCCCAGCACCGTGAAAACCTGTCTGTTGTGCTGTGCAGGCATTTACCTGGAATGATCACTGTGGAGATTTTCAGGTAACTTACCCATTTGGGGTTTTTTTGCAGGCTTGATGGGTGAAGACGTTGCCTTTCAGTTCTCACACTGTTTCTCTTCTTGGGTGCTAAAGGGGAGTAGGTTTGGTTAAGAAGTTGCAGTTAGGGGACCTCCTTGCACCTTCTTCTCAAAAACTAGGGACTTTCACAGAACCAGGCATAGAATTACAAATGCAAGACCACGATGGCATCCAGTCAGCTTTTCATCACGTTCACAGGTGCTCCCTGGCTACTCTGAAGGCTGGTTGGGTCACTGGCACTTCACCAAAATGAGCCTGCGGCTTTACCTGCAGCCTGGGGGCAAAGCAGCACTACAGCTTCACGCCTTTGGACACCACCAGCTCGATGCCCACGCCCTTCAATGTGCTGCGATCAAAATCACAGTTATGGGAAGTATTTTATGGGAGGACTGAAGACAAAAGTGCCTTGATAAGGAAGAAAGCCAAACTAAGGGGTATCGGGGTATTTGCAGCTCATACACACCTTGGCCAGTAGCAAAAGCTGGCGGTGAGGTGGCGCAGGGGCTGCCAAGTTATTGTAATGCACCTTCCCTGAATTATAACACGGGCAAAAATCTGTCTCCCCACAGAGCTCCCCTCCCTCGTGCCCTGGTCTGTACAGGGGAGTCATTGCCTGCTCCCCTGGAAACGCAGTATTTTTGCAAAGGCATGACTCACTGACAAAATTCCTGTCATGTTCTTGCTGCTAGTAATCACGACCAGCTCTGAAAACAGCGGTTCTTCTGAGATGCATCTTTGCTCATCTGCTTTCCTCGTTGCGAGCAAGAATCCAAAGGGCACATTAAATATAACCTCAGACTCTGGTACAGAAATAAACCATGTAACCTGAGACCTGCATGTCAGTTAAATAAATCGCATTGCAATTTCTATGGCACTGATTCATATTGGAATTTTTATTTTAAATTTTAATTTTTTTTATTTTTAATTTTATTTTAAATTTTATTTTAAAATTTCATTTTGTTTTAATTTTATTTTTAAGTCTTAATTTGTTTTAGTTTTTTAATTTTAGCTTTTTAAATTTTAGGGGTTTTTTAGTTTTCATTAGTTTTAATTTTAGTTTTAATTTTTGTTTTAATTTTGTAATTTTAGTTTTATTTTAATTTCAGTTTTATATCTTTTTATTGAAAAGACTCTGCAAGTGCAAACTCCATAAAGAAGAGCCCAATGCATGAGTACCAGCCCAGTCCTGCTGAGATTCTCTGCAGCCCGTGGGTGACAGACAGGATCTTTGCTGTTGCGTCCGGTGCCTTGCAAGGGCTGTGGTTTCCCCTCACCAGCAGCTCTCACAGGGCTCAGCTATCCAGCACCACAGAAGCCAACGGTTGGAAAACCCCTTTTTAAATTCTCTGCTCCAGTTTGGTGTCTGAGGAAACCCCCCAGGGCGGTGCTGGAGCAGCACTGCCCACAGGCAGTAGCTCAGGTACCTGCGTTCCCCGCATCTCCTGCTCTAGGACAACTCTGCCTCACCAAAACCCTTGCTTCAGGTCTCCACCCATGCAGGGACAATCATGAGACTGTGCTACAGCCCCAAGCGAGGTGGCTTCCCCCGAGACTAAGAAGCGGAGGTATTCCTGTGCGCTGGGGCACCCAAATACAGTAGGGGGGCCGCTTCACCCTGTGGGGACAGCCAGACCAAGCCAGGTAGCAGAACACCTGAGGCTTGCTGAGAACTCCCAGGTCCAAAAGGGATCCCTCAGAGAGCAGCGTACAGACCTCAGGGACTCAGAGACTGCCTGTTTGCTCTTACCTGCACCAGTTGATTTTTTTGAGGCACTCCAACATGTTTTTACTTGGTTTGGGTTTCCTGTGCAAAGGGAAGGTGTCCGGTGTTTGCTGACACTGCTGGATGCTGCTTCACTGAACCAGGATTGCCTGGGAAGCTGCTAGTCAGAGAGGGACCTGGGGGGGTGATTGACAGCCAGCTGAACAGGAGCCAGCAGTGTGCCCAGGTGGCCAGGAAGGCCAATGGTATCCTGGCTTGTATCAGCAATAGCGTGGCCAGCAGGGACAGGGAAGGGATCTTGCCCCTGTCCTTGGCACTGGTGGGGCCGCACCTCGATGACTGTGTTTAGCTTTGGGCCCCTCACTCCAAAAAGGCCATTGAATGACTCGAGCGTGTCCAGAAAAGGGCAACGAAGCTGGTGCAGGGTCTGGAGCACAGGTCTGATGGGGAGCGGCTGAGGGAACTGGGGGGGTTTAGTCTGGAGAAGAGGAGGCTGAGGGGAGACCTCATCGCCCTCTACAACTCCCTGAAAGGAGGGTGCAGAGAGGGGGGATGGGTCTCTTGACCCAAGGAACAAGCGTCAGGACAAGAAGGAATGGCCTCAAGCTGCGCCAGGGCAGGGTTAGACTGGCCACTAGGAAGTATTTCTTCCCAGAAGGGGTTGTTGGGTGTTGGAATGGGCTGCCCAGGGCAGGGGGGGAGTCCCCATCCCTGGAGGGGTCGAAGAGTCGGGTTGACCCAGCACTGAGGGATCTGGTGGAGTTGGGAACGGTCAGTGTGAGGTTAATGGTTGGACTGGAGGATCTTCAAGGGCTTTTCCAACTGAGATGGTTCTGTGATTCTTTTCGTGATCAGTTTTGGAAGCCTGGGGAGAAGCGGTATTGTGCATTGACCTGCACCTGCTGCTTTTCAAGCGCAGCAGAAACATCCGACGTTCAGCAGCAGCACTTTTTGGTGGCACCAGAGCCTCAGACCACTGCCTGGGTAAGTCCCAGCCCAGTCAGGGAGTCATTTGCCTTTGGGTTTGGGTTCTCATGAAAGATGATTGCTTGTGCTCAAAACCAAGATTCTTCTCTGGGATATTTTGATGTAAACGTTTGGTGTTGTAGAAGTCCTGTATTGTTCCCTCCTTCAGAGCAGCTGGAGGTGGTGCAAGTCCTCCCTGAGGTGAGACAGACCATGATTTCTCCTCAGCATAGTTGCCCGCTGCAAAACCACAAGAGGGAAAAGTCTGTAACTTGTGGTATTTCTGCTTCATCTCTTAAAGAAGCAATTACTCAAACTCGTTTAAAAAATGTTATAGAGGTAAAACTATCTCATAGGCCATTTCATTTCCTACTCTAATAACTTGAACTTTTTTTTTTAAAAAAAGCAACCACCACTAGGTGATCACTTGTGAATTCTTGCATTTTCATGGAACATGCATGCAAAAAGCCCAGCTGACAATGACTTCCACCAAAAGGTTTGAAATAAAATCCTGGCTTTGGTAGTAAACTAGCATTTTTTGACACTCTATAAAAATTCCAACTGTTAAAAGTCACAGAATCCATAATAACAAACCTAAGTACTGCTAATTGTAGCAGTAATGAGCTTTTAATACTAAAATCTCTCTGGCAGAGAGGTTGGGAAGGAAGGGGTGTGTTACTCGTGTGTGCTGAGATGGTGCATCGTGTTACACGCTCCCATGCTTCTTGTTTTTTGTTTCACAAATTACAGGTTCATGGCAGTTTTTCTCTGCCTCTTCACAGAGAAATTGGATGTCTTTTTTTGAAGAGACATTTTAATCAAATGGAAAACACTGCATTCACTACAGGGGGCAAACAGTTCAAACCTGTGGCCTGTATTGTGCAGATTTTTTTGAGTCCATGTCGAACAACGCACAGATAGCTGGAGAGGGAGCCCGTTTCCTACTCCAACAGAGGCTTCAGTTGTACTACAACTCCGTAACAAAGGAGGAAGAGAGCACTCGCCACACTCTTTTCTTCTTCGGAAGCCCTTTTGCTTCTGAAGTAGGAAACTTCCTCCTGGTCTCTACATCTTGCTGCGTTTCCAACATGAGGTCGCACACCCTGCGTTAAGCCAAACGAGCTTAAGTCACTGAGCTCGGCACTGTGCCGCGCCCTGTGAAGAAAAGTACTGCTTTCTGGCTAGAAATACAAACTACCGTGCTGGGAAGTGGCACGCTGATGTTGAATCAAGCAGCCCTTTCAGCCTGGCTGGGCAAATAAACATCAGTCAAGCTGTCTACAAAGTGGGGTGGGCTGCCTGGGCGTTTCTGTGCCGCGTGGGCTCTGAACTGGCGAGCCAGCAGCCCGGTGCTTCCCTGCCAGAGCCTCCAAGACTGATGTAGGCCGACGGCACGTGGTTGTGAAATGGACCCGCTGAGGAAGGGGAGGGTTGTGTGTCGGCTGGTGGTTGCTGAGCAGATCACGCTCATCCTGGAGAACACAGCCCAGGAGAAAGACGTGCCGACGCCATAATGGTTGGACTGGATGATCTTCAAGGTCTTTTCCAACCTTGATGATTCTGTGATTCTGCCATCACGCCTCCAGAGGAACGTCTCCATACAGGTGGACCGGGCTTAGGTCTTCATTTTGAGACTAAAAAGATTTCCTGGCTTGAAGAAATGAGGTGTTTCACTACATAATGTGCCGAGATGGACTACTGGGGTCATTACTACACCACTACCAGCCGTTTTTATTTTAAGAATATCAAGTAATACCAAGAATATCAAGTAATACCAGTACTACTGGTACCTACCACCTGTAGTTATTTTCTACCAGATTAGATTGAAAAAGGTTTCCTTCTCTGGACTGCAGACCCAAAACCATCCTCACAGGTGTGAGGCAGCTGGAACACTGTGCCAACCCCTGGAGACGTATGTCTGAGCCAGAAGATCCCCATGGTGTGCCCAGGACTACCAGTCTAAGGCCAGGTGAGCCCAAGACACTGCATCGCCCGGGATGCAGCTGCCTGAAGGTCGGGGCTCTGCGTGCAGGCTGCCTGGTCTGTGCGAGGCACGCGGAGGGTCATCCCCACACAGCTGGCTCACCAGGACACGAGAAAGCTGTGGTTAAGCCCCAAAAAGTTGCTTGGATGGCACATCTTGCACTGCTCGCTTTACAGAGAGAAGGTGGAGAACTGAACTCCCCAGCGAGTAAAGTGAGAGGGCGGAAACAATGCTGCAGTGCTCCTGTAGCAAGCAGCGGAAAAATAATAAAGCACTTGAGGATATTCTAGTAGAAACAGGAATTTTTCAGCGCCTTGGGAATGGGGATTTAAGTATCTTAGAGTAATTACTGTGTAAGAACTGTCTTGAGCATGGTAACACTCATCTGCCTTGCCTGTTCTGGAGGAAAAAAGAAGTAGTTGTGGCGCTGCACTTCTGCAGTGCGGTGCTGGGATGCCAGAGCAAGCTGTGTCAGGAATTTGCTAACATCGGGTGAAACGCAGCATCTTTCTGAGAGACCAGGTTGTATTTATGTCCCTTAATGCTGTCCAGCAGAACTACCTGCCGCGTCCTCGAGCTGCGTGACAGCTGCCAAACCTGTCAATCACTTCATTCCTCTGTCTCCCCTCTCGGCCCTGGGGTCTGGGAAGTTCTCCCCGCCCGGAGGAGGTGATGAAGCAGCACCAGTGGATGTTTAATGTCGTGTGGCGGGGCGCGGGAAGGAGCTCCGGGGGCCAGCTCTCAACGGAACGCCCTCCTCCCGGTAAGGTTAGCGCAGGACAACCCAGAAGCTGCTGCGGTTTGAGCTGTTGCTGTTGCTGTTCCCGACGCGTTTCTGCTCCCCGGGCCCTCCCGGGGATCGCGCCACCCACCGGTGGGAAGGCCCCGCGGAGGCTGGGGGAGGGGGCGGGCGGGCACGGAAGGCTGCGGCCCGCGGCCTACCGAGAGCCGCAGCCCCGGGGCACGCCGGGAGCAGTCGTTTATTCCCGGTAAAGCAGCGCAGCCGTTCCGCCCCGCCGCCGCGGCCTAGGCCGCACTGTGGGGGCCTGGCGCTGCGCATGCGCAAAGGCGCCGCCGCCGGGCCTCCCCGTGGCCGTCCGCCGGTACCGGCAGCGCCGGACCGCGGTACCCGCCGCCCTCGTTGCTGTCTCCCGGTTAAGGAAGGGGCGCCGGCGGCCCGGGCGCGGGGTGTGGGCAGCTGCTCGCTGCCGGAGGGCGGAGCGGCAGCGCCGGTGCCACCGCCGGGGGAAGCGCCGCCCGCTCCCTGCCGCCGCCGCCTGGTGGCCGCAAGGGGGCGCTGCCGGCCGCGCTGCCGCCGCCTGGTGGCGGAATGGCAGCGGTGGGGGCGGTGCCCTCCGCAGCTCCCGCCCGCCCCTTGATTCACGGAACCGCGGAGGCCTTTAGGCGATGATCGAGTCCAGCCGCCGACCCCGCACGGCCAAGTCCGCCACTAACCCATGTCCCCAAGCGCCACACCCACACGTCTTTTAAATACCTCCTGGGATGGTGACTCAGCCACTCCCCTGGGCAGCCTGTGCCAATGCTTGACAACACTTTCAGTGGAGAAATTTTTCCTAATATCCAATCTAAACCTCCCCTGGCGCAGCTTGAGGCCATTTCCTCTTGTCCTATCGCTTGTTACTTGGGCAAAGTGACTGACCCCCACCTCGCTACAGCCTCTCTCGGGCAGTTGTAGAGGGCGATGAGGTCTCCCCTCAGCCTCCTCTTCTCCAGACTAAACCCCCCCAGTTCCCTCAGCCGCTCCCCATCAGACCTGTGCTCCAGACCCTGCACCAGCTTTGTTGCCCTTCTCTGGACACGCTCGAGTCATTCAATGGCCTTTTTGGAGTGAGGGGCCCAAAACTGAACCCAGTCATTGAGGTGCGGCCTCACCAGTGCCGAGCACAGGGGTAAGATCCCTTCCCTGTCCCTGCTGGCCACGCTATTGCTGATACAAGCCAGGATGCCATTGCCTTCTTGGACACCTGGGCCATATTCAGGTGGCTGTTGACCAACACCCCAGGTCCTTTCCCACCGGGCAGCTCTCCAGCCACTCCTCCCCAAGCCTGTAGCACTGCTGGGGGTTGTTGTGACCCAAGTGCAGCACCCGGCATTTGGCCTTATTGAACCTCATACAGTTGTCCTCAGCCCATCGCTCCAGCCTGTCCAGATCTCTCTGCAGAGCCTCCCTACCCTTGAGCAGATCAACACTCCCACCCAACTTGGTGTTGTCTGCAAACTGACTGAGGGGGCACTCGATCCCCTCGTCCAGATCATCAGTGAATTCCCCCTCCTATGTATCGTTGCCTATCACTTTTAAAATTTTCTTTCAACATCTCCCTCTACGTGTTCAATGTCCCTATTTTTTAATTCTTGCCTGTGTTTCTTGTACCCTCTCGCTTTTTAAATTCTCTTTCTATGTTTCTGTATTGGGTTTATGTCTCAAGCTTTTGGTAGAAGTGGTGCTTCAGGGGTGTCTTCTGTGAGAAGACACCAGGAGCTGCCCCCATGGTGGACGGAGCCAGGTCCAGCTGGCTACAAGAAGGACCTGCTGCTGGCCAAATCCAGGCCACAGTTCTCCAGGTGTGGCCTCACCAGTGCTGAGGGGAAGGATCATTAGACTTCGCTACTGCCCCACACAAGGTGTTTCCACCGGAGCCTGTGAGAAGCAGAGGTGCTCCTGTCCACTGGCTCATCAGACTGGCCCATGGGGGAGATGCGTGGCAACTGGCAGTAGACAGAAGAGGAGGTGAGCTCTGCGACATGGTTTTTATATCCACCTTATAAAATGAAATAATTTCCTATGGCCAGAACTGGTTATGAAAGTCATACTAGAACTGGGTTTGAAAGATAAAGTGGAAAGAAGTTCTCACCTTAATTATGAAGGTCTAGCACCTCTGTTTGTAGCAGGAAGACTTTGTGGGAAAGGGGGGCATTTGCTTCATTGGAAGGGGTTGCAACCTCCACCTAGGAATAAATGTGGTGTCATAATTGAGAAGCCAGGACATTTTACATTACATTAAATCTTTGGAAAGGAAGCAACATGTCCTGTCTTCTCCTTTAGCTTTCTTCATTTCCCATGAAACTGCTTAACCACTTTACAATTTTGTCTCTATCACCCAGCATTACTGGCCTTTGCAGTTTCCTCAGCATGAAGAGGTTCTGTAGTACCCTTTTCTACTAATTGTTACATGAGATAAGGAGAGTGTATCAGAAACTCCCCCGTTCTCAGCTTCCCTAAATCAAATCTGTCCCAAGGATCTTTCTAGAGGTTAGAAGAAAGGAGAAGTCACTATCCTTATCACACAGTGCAGATGAAGTGAAGGGCACCTTTAAAGAGCTAACAGTATACAGCTCAGCCAACACTTCAGGGGATGACTGTTTGGTTTTTTTAAAAAAATAGGAGCATGAGAGTAGTGTTAGGTCTTGTCCTTTCAGGTTTCCAGTCTAAACAAAATGGATTTCTATTAATTCTGTTTAAATGATCATCCTTTTAATAACACTTTCTTCTTGCTACATGTGGCAAAGGTTTTTTTTAAAGTGTTCCAAAGAAATTTAACCTTGCGGTACCTTTTTTTATTTTTTTAAACCACCAGTGAAAACTAGCAGTTCCTACCAAAACAGACTCTTTTATAGAAACCAGCATTTATTTTTTTTTTTTTATGCAGAGATCATACAAACTATTATCAAGTAATCCGCAGAAACCATGCTTTATTTAACATATACTTTTTAGCCTACCAGAATAAAACCAGGAAACTTTCTCCAAAAATCTGACTGTAGTATTGGGCCTTTCTTTCTTAGGAAGATCTATGCAGTCAATTTGTTTAAACATGTTTAACTTCTGGACATAAATTATCTTTAAGAATTGAAGCGAGACTACTGATTTATTTTAATAAAAGGAAAACTCAAGAGACCTCACTAGCTTTTGTTGCTTTCTGTAACTGAGATTTTTTTTTTCTGTCTAATATTTGTGAATATACTGCATAACAAAATAAGTATTCCGGTATAACTTATTTATGTACTGATGTTTGAGGAAGGAATTATCATCGGTTTACTTAATATCTAAATCAGGAAAAGTATTCTTTCTAGATGTAAAAAAGCAATCTTCCCTTTTATTTTAGTTGTCATAAAGCGTACATAATGCGCACTATCCCCAAATTTCCCTTTGCTTCTACCTTACAAGCAAAGTAAAACACAAGCTCTTTGTTTTAAATTCCCCTCTCCTGTTCTTAGGTAACTCCTGCAACTGTTTTTGCACTTCCAGTTTAGCAAATTTTATAGACGAGGTAAATCTACAGAAATAACTTGCATAGCAAAAAAGCAAAACTGACTGTATCCCTGCACAGCACGCTACCTGCTTCCATGGCAAATTAACTTTACACATAAAACCCTCTAATTCAGGGAAAATATTTAGGTTCCTTCTGTATAACTGTTTACTTTTTCCTACAACGATCAGATATTAAGGAATAGATTAATCAAACCCGAATTTCATTTGCAGTAACATTAGCCAACAGTTCAGGTGTAATTTCGGCAGAAAAAAATCAGGCTCTGAGCGCTTTCCCAGGCAGTTGGTGGGCATCTGCTTTTTCAGAGCACTGCTATAGCCTGGTTAATGTTCTGCTTTTTATTTTGCTTCAAATTTACGTTATTTAGCTAGCTCTAAGTATTTACACCACAGTGTAAGTCTTGATGCAGGCAGCGTTATCCCTCAGTGACAATTTTTTCTTTAGAAGCCTGGCTCACATGAGAACCTCCGTGTTGTCCTATTTCCTTGTACAAACAGAGCTTTCTTCCTTTGTGGGTCCTCGTTAGTGAAAAATACTTTGAATAGTTTGAATCCCACAGTAGCAATGGCATAGCACATAAATTATGAAGAAAAAACTGCTGCTGGCATTCATAATAAGAGGGTAGCACGCTGCATTTCCAGCCCCTCTCACCTCTTGCCTTAGTTGCTGTGGTCGCAGCCTTTGGCCGTGGCTCTGCCCCTGCCCCAGCAGTGGGGAAGGGGCAGGGAAGGGGGGTGTCAAGGGGCCATGGCTGCCCGCCCCCCAGAAAATCACCAGTCATCTCCTCCTGCTGCTGCTGCTGCTCTGGAGGGTGGGTTGGAGAGATTCTGTGCAGGCAGAGCCAAGATAAGAAGAGTACTAAGGTTGGAGGTTTTTTATAGAGCAGAAAGCTGTTTAGACAAAAATCATGGTCTTTCTAGAAGAGCAATTAAATTCCCTCTGTGGGGAATAGAGACCAGATGTTATACGCTGCCTCTTCATTTCTTACTTCTGCAAATTAAAGGGGTTGAGGGGCAGATAGTTCCTGTGCTCTATAATCTTCTACCCTTTTAGATTACACTTCAGTGGATTATTCAGATTTACCTGTTTAGGACATTTCTGTGCATTGCAAAAAATCTGTTCTCTCTACTTTTTTTAATTATCTGTGTGTTTCTCAGTTCTCCCATATTTTTTTCCCTGGTATTTTCTAGAACAGTCTGAAATTTATCCATAAAACTGGTAATTTTCTGACTGTAGTGAGTTTTCCCGAAACTGGGATATCATGCATCTTTTTATACAAGCTTGCTTTATCTCATTATTACGCTTTTCTTAAAGCTCGGATTCCTCTATAGAAGATTATTTTATAAAAGTGCCCTAGTGAGGTGTCTTGGTTTCAGCTGGGATAGAGTTAATGTTCTTCCTGGTAGCTGGTGCTGTGTTTTGAATTTGGTGTGAGAATAATGTTGAAAACACACTGATGTTTTATTTACTGCTAAGTAGCCCTTATCCTAGGTTAAGGATTTTTCATTTTCCCGTGCTCTGCCAGGGAGGAGGTGCACAAGAAGCTGGGAGGGAGCATGGCCGGGAGAGCTGACCCGAACTAGCCCGAGGGCTATTCCATATCACAAGGGACACAGAAACTGGAGGAGGGGGCCGGGAGGGGCGGATCGCTGCTCGGGCATCGGTCAGCGGGTATGGTTGGGTACTGCCAACTCAGCTATCGTTAATCATGCGATTTAGTCTGATGATAATTTATTGCAGTTAATGATGCATGAGATGTAAAAAGCCCAAAGAAGGAGTTTGGGGGACTGGAAATTAGAAGGGGAAAAATTCCCAAACCAAACATTCCCACCTTTTTTCCTTGCAAACTCAGCATATCTTATGCTGAAATTACTGAGACACCATGGAGCCCTGCTTTTTTTTACAGTCTCTTGGTGGTGGAATCACACTTTAAATCATTCTGCAAAAGCATGACTTAGTTAACACTTCATTATGCAAGAAGATTTCCACTACGCTGTAGCTGGCAGAAAAAATCTGACATTCCTCGTGCATTTTATCCATCACCCACTTCAAATTAAGACAATATGACTTTAAAAGTTTTTCTCTGAAAAGCATATGGCTGAATATCTATTTAACCAATCATCAGTTGTACTGGATGGTTATGTTAGAAATATGAAAGGTCAGATACCACAGTTAAGATATTTCTGTGATTTTTTTTTTCCCCTTCAAGGAATAAATATTCTACTGTGAAGCATTATTTGAAGAGTAACATGTTTCATCTCAAGGATCATGGATGGCTTGCAGTATAATTTTACAATGTGGCTAGTTAAATTAATTTAGTAAGTGGAGAACATGGCTATTTGCTCACATGAGGGTTTTCAAATTGTGATCTTCAGACTACCAGCTGTCGGAAGTGGCAATAGTAACTGGCATGTACACGGTCCAGGGCCAAATCATCCCTTTTACAACTTGTATTGAGTTGATGGGAGCCTCCAAAATATTTGAGGGTAGCCAATGGTGTAGGAAATCTGGCAGGCATAATCTTAGTGGAAAATCCTTTTTCAAAAAAGCAGAAAATAGACTTATCACTAGAATAATACTATATCCAGTCCCCAATGACATTCACGCTCTTGTAACACTGGGATTCAAGCCTCTAAAAATGTGTGGATACTTATGGTTATTTTCTACAGCTGAATCCCACACCCTTTATTCAATTTTCTGCTCCTTTCTTTAAGCAAGAGTCCATTTTGCAATATTTATAAAATCACAGAGTGAGGTTGTATGCAACTAAATGATAGCACCTATTTTAATTTTGTGTCCTTTTAAGATACAAACTTAAGTTGAAAAAAGAGAGATCCTTCTGAAATGGATAAATCCCCTTGCCGTTCTACTGGAAGTGTACTTGAAAAGAGGGGGGAAAAAACCACCCGTGGCATTGTCATCAAATCCAGTCCAGCTGCAGTACGGGAACATGTAAACCTTCATTTCTGCACCTAGCCCTTCTTTTTTGGATCTCTTTCAGATAATTATGATGCTCTAACTAAAGATGCCTCAGTACATTTCAACAGGCATGGGCTTATGCAGAAAGACTTCTCAACCCTGGGCTCCAGTCGGTAACAATGTGACATCCTGACAAAGAAATTACAGAAATTCTTACAGGAAGTGCCATCAAGAAGTCATCTAGTCCACTTCCCTACTATAAATATTTTTAGACCCATTTATATAACTTGTTGAATAGAGGGCAGTGAATGTTGCAGAAAATTGTGTATTTTTGATTATGTTAACACACAGGGGCTTTTTTTCCCTCTGATGCGTGTCGTGGATTTAAACCCAGGAGACAACTGAGCACCATGCAGCTGCTCGCTCACCCCTTTCCCCTCAGGGATGGGAAGGAGAAAATAAAGCAAAAGGCTCAGGGATTGAGACAAGGACACAGAAGGATGACTCACCCATTATGGTTACGGGCAAAAGACAGACTCGTTAGCGGAAGAAAAAGAACATCAATTTAGTTCAAGCAGTAACAGCAACACTTAACAGACAGAGTAGGGCAGTGAGAAGCATTACCACATCTTAAAAGCACCTTCCCCCACCCCTCCCTTCTTCCTGGGCTCAGCTCTGCTCCTGATTTCTCTAATTCCTCTCTCTCAGTGGCACAGGGGGTCAGGGGATGGGGGGGTACAGTCAGTCTCGCTGCTTCTTCCCCCTCAGGAGGAGGACTCCTCACATTCTTCCCCTGCTCTAGTGTGATTCCCCTCTCACAGGACACAGTCCTCCATGAACTTTCCCTGACTTGAGTCCCTCCCACGGGCTGTAGCTCTTCCCAGGCTGCTCAGGTGTGGGTTACTCCCGCGTGTTGCAGTCCTCCCAGTGCTGAACTACAACAGTGGGGGCTTCTTCCCTCAGAGTCCCGGCCTTCTCCAGGTGCTGTCGTGGGGTCCTGACGGGCTGCAGGTGGCATCTGCTCCCCTGGTGACCTCCATAGGTGCAGGGGGTGGCCCTGCCCTCTCCCCACGGGCTGCGGGAGGGTCTCTGCTCCAGTGCACCCCCCCGCCTTCCTCTTCCCTTCTTCTGCTGACCTCGGTGTTCCCACAGATGTTCTCCTCACCACTCCAACTCCTGCTCCCAGGTTCCCCTTCTTAAATACGTTATCACAGAGGCGCAGCCACCGTTGCTAATTGGCTCGGTCTTGGCCAGAGGTGGGTCCGACTCAGAGCCAGGGGAGCTTTGAGAAGCTTCTCACAGGGGCCACCACTGTAGCCCCCTCCTCTGCTACCAAAAACCCCACCACACACACAAACCCAGCACATGTGACTGGGTATCAAAAAATATTTGTAAACCTCTTTTTTTATAACTACCAATGTTATAATTGGTATTTATAAAATCCCTCTCATTTTAAACTATCACATTATCCTTTTATAAACTGCCTATATACATAGAAAGAAACAACTGAAAGGTAGCCTCTGGTCTGCATTTCTTTAGAAAAACAATTTTGGCCTACATTAAATCAGTCTGTTAATAGTTTCCATCTTTAAAGTCCTCATGACAATGCAGATTCTGCTTTGAAAACTGACAACCCCTCCAGAGAAGAAACCCACATAGTGGTACAGAAATTTCACACAATTTGAAAAGAAAGACTGCCAGAAATGAAACAGTAAGGATTAAGTTTAAATTAGGTCACCTGCTATGGTCACCCACTTTCCTGCAGTACAGGAGGGACCGTCCTTTTGTGCTCCTCGAAGACCGACCAGCTCTCGGTGGCCCTTTGCCCCTTGGAGCACCCTCCCCTGAGATCCTGTCTGCTAGCTGCCCGAACAAGTTCAAAGTTTTTAGTCTGCCACTGCTGCTTCTACGCTTTGTTACTGCTACTAGTAGCTCCCTTCGCTTTTGAGGAAAAAAAATTTGGAAGGCAAGAGCCAGTAAAGGAGATCTCAGACTGCGCAAAACCACTCAATTTTAAAAATTGCCAACATTGGATTAGAATTTTAGCTGCTGCTTGGTATTACAACCAGTTGCCTTCAGACTGTAAAGGTGGCATAAGCTTACTCCTTCTTTTTCAAAGTGTCTCTTTTCTTCAGGGAAAGAAAAAAGTGATGAAAAAGTTGCCACTTTATGTCTGTGACTATGCAACATGTGCTTATGAAAAAACGTGGTCAGCCAGATTCAGAAAGAAATTCTCCATTCTTCTGGCTCTGTGCTTAAGGTTATGGGTATTTGTTTTTTGTCTGAATATTTTTAAGCTGCCTTTGAGTTTCTAATACTGTGAGATCTGTCAAGAGACATGCTGGCCACTGCCTGATTTGTAACACTCCCCAGCCGATGCTTTACCAACCTCTTCCACGGCATTTCAGTGAGGGTAGAGCAGATCCATTTCCATCTTCCAAATGGAGCACCCCAAAAGTTGTCATCTGCTTTCCATAGTGTGACCTGTCACAACATAATTCCAACTGCTTGCTCTTTTTTAACCCTCTCTCCCCCCCAGATGATATAGAATTGTCTTCTCTCCTCTCTTCGCTGTGGGTTTGTGTGTCGCCTGTCTCTCCAGTTATCTCTAGAGAGGAAATGTTCTAGAGGGAAGATGTCATATATAATGTAAAGAGATTTGCTTCTCAAACCAAGTGGTCAGTGCTCTAAAAATAAGCATGCTTTCCATAACTGTTACAGGGTCTTTACAAAAAATTCTTCATATGCTTAAATCTACTCATCTCAGGATTTGAGGACACATTTTATTTTAAACAAAAGAAGAATCAGGTATTAAAAAAATTATCCAAATGCTGAAAATGGCAGTGATAAAACTGTCATTTAATCAAATATAACCTATTTGGAATTTATCTAAGTGAGTAGTAAAGCATTTAAAATGTTTTCAGTGTTTCAGCTGTTTACATAAACTTTGTCTGCGTATTGTAGAAGCCTTCCTGTTGTGTTTCCCAGGCGTAGCAGAGTTATTTGAATTCATTCCTTGGGCAGTTCTTAAAGAAGAAGGGTCAGTTTTCAATAGTTTCCCCATTACTGGTAGAATCTGAGGGCACTGGAGAAATCCCGTTGAAGATAGCTGACCACATTGCATCAGAACTGATGCAACTTAACTGGCTGACTTCTGCAGAGCTGCGTTCACTTGCAAGAGACTCTGGACCCTTGAAGTGCCAAGGCTTGGGCAACAGGCCCAAGAGCTGACCTGTAGATGAATCCTGTACATTTTATAGCCGATAACCACTGTGCTAGTAGGGCTTGTGCTGGGTTATAACAAACCACCTCTGCTGATGTAAAAAGTGCTGAAGTGGTGAAGTATTGAAGCCTGAACAACAGGCCCCGAGCCGAAGCTGCTGACTTAGTATGTAATCATTAGTGGAATACGTATGCTCGTTAATGAAAGATGCAGCTTGGACAGAATATAATCAGTAGTGAGGATGAAATGCTGAGAGAATGTATCCAACTTCCCGATTTAGCCTTGTTCAAGGCTGAGAGCCCAAGTGTTTGGCCTTGTTAGAAACTCCCTTGGTTTTCCCCCCCGAGCCCTGGCCAGGCTTTGGGTGGAATCCAACAGGAGAATGAAACCAGAGATTTTCTGCTCAAAACAAAGGTGCCAGCTATTCTGGCTTGCTGATTTTTGGTATATAAGGCTGGACCCGCTCACAGTGACTTCGGATGCCTCAGCTATGGGTGGAGGCACTGTGTAGGGTTTCCCACTTGCCGGGACAGGCTCTGCAAATCCTCGCTGTAACCGGGGCTGCCCAGCGCCTGCGGGTCTGGATGATGGTAACGGGTGCAAGTGGTGAGGGATCTTTCTTCATCGCTATTCTCTCTCTCACGTAGTAATGATTTGATGCATTACCCTGTATTTCCCTGTTCGTTTGCTTTAAGTGCATTATTCTGCCTTTTCTTACTGCATGTTTTCTGTATTACTCTGTTACATTATTTAGTTATCCCCAGTAAAATACGCCTGCTCTTTTCACTCTGGTGTCCGAGTTCAGTTGGTATCCTTAATCAGCAAAACAACCCTGTGATAAAAGCAAAATGTCAGGGAGGAAAGGTCAGAGACAGACTTCAGAAATTTCTCCTGAGGAGAATCAGTTATTTCAACTCTCCACTTGAAACCTGAACTCAGTAATATTCTTCCCTACATTGTGGGTTCTCCACAGGGATCTCTCAGTTTGTTGAAAGAATAACCAGTCTTGAGAAGGAATGGTTGAAGGTGGTATAGCAACATGTCAAACCCCTTTTTTCCACATTATAAATTCAACTGCTTAGGAGGAAACCACCTTATGACTTGGAGCACTTTAGGACAAACATTAATAATAACAAATTCTAATTGGTCATTATTGCTTGAACAGAAAATATCAGGCTTCATTTTCACCAGGAGGAAATGAAAATGTCATGTACTGTAGTATGACAAGCATGGAATTTACAGTAGTGATATGTACTTGTAATTACCTTTAAACGTGTAAATACACACAAAGCAGAACATGGGGGAGGCCCTTTTACAACAGATTTAATCAAGAGAACATCTACGTCTCCTCATAAACTTACTTAACCAACTTTGAAAAAAGAATGGAGTTGATTAGACAGGTTAATGGGGTGATGTCTTTATAAATGACAGATGGCCATGTTAGAACAGAAAGTTGTTCACTCTCCATTTTTTACTTTATTTTACTTATGAGACTATTTTACTAGTTTTTTACTTATGAAAGCATTGCTCATACATTTTTGATTAGCAGTGGTTCACTGGAAAAAAAAAGCAATTTCCAATGAAACCAAACTTTTAACTGGATGCATGTTGTCATTATGCTTAAGTGGCAATCATCAAAACTAAAATACAAAATGAATTTTTTGGAATTCCAGGTCCTTATAAACATCCTGACCTCCCCGCATTGGCCTGCAAATGGAGGAAAGTGCTTACAGATTTGCAAGCTCATAGGAACATAACAAAGGGATGGAAACACGAAGAGGAAAGCTAGCTTTTTTAGGATAAAGGGAACCCATTAGTGGTGAATTTGACAGGGTAATTAAAAAACTGGAATTCAAAAAAGGCAAGAGTCTTAATTAAGAATAATAAAAAATATTATTATAGTGCAACATTACCTACACTTGAAAAAAAATCTACCTTGGACATAATGGTTTTACCTCGGAGTTATCAAAGTGCAGAATGTGGAGTAGCCTAGACTGTTAATCTTCCCTCCAATATATGAGGCATCTGGCAGTGGATCACATGTACAGTGTTAACTGAAGGTGGATTCCCTAAATTCCAATACCAAGACCTCCGGCAGTGCGCGCTGGCGACCTGGCCAGGCCTGACCAGGAGGGAGAGCAATGGCTGAAGTTGCTGTTGAAAGCAGCTCCTGGCTCTTTCCTGGACGGCACGCTGCTTGGCAATGGGCTGTGTGCCGGCACTGGCATGGGCCACGGTTTGTGAAGCTCTGGCTAAAGATTTCCGGTGCCTACTCTGCTGTTAGGGAATCGCTTCTTCTCCCATGTGAAAAATGACCATTCCTAAATAGACCAGAAATAAAGAAAATAAGATGTGCATTGCTAACCCCCTACTCTTTTGTCCTCCTCCTTTGACATTTTTCACTGAAGTGTACAGCTTCTTCATCTGATGCAGATCCTTGATTAAAACAATCCTATTGAACACCTCTCTAGCCTTCCAGACGTGAATTTGAAAACCAAAGTCTCCCAGGAAGGTTTTCTCTGTGTGAATTAAGGATTTATGAGAAGCACTAGACTAAGTTTTGAAAAAAAATGTGGATTTTGGGGCCTTTTTGCATTTATCAGGATTGTAGTACCAGCGCAGTGAAACAGTCCTTAAGTAGGTATGTGAAACTCTGCAGTAGATAGCAGTAATGAAAAATAATTCTAGATACTCCATCAGGACAACGTGGCTGCACCATATCAAGAGTCTGGCTCAGAATTTTTGCAAGCTTTCCAAGTGCTAGCATACTGCTGATTTTTTAAATAAAATACAGTAGCATATCACAAGTTTAATTTAATTTATCTGTACATATGCAAATTAGTAGTTTCCATAACGGTGGCTAATCCTCATTAACAGAAACAGATCAGCTTATCACTTAGGTAGGTGAGTAGGTGGCTGGCAGCTGCAGAGACATAGTGGTCAAGCTCTCACTAGTAACATTGTAATCAACAGTTTGGGGTGACAATTTGACATCTTTAAGTCACTACACAACTCAATTGACTTGTCCCACAGTTCACCTCTTATTAACATAAAGAAAATAAATTTCTCAGTGAGTATTCATCTAGGTAACAGCCGTGACTGGCTTTGTGCTCCCTGCTGGCATTTCCAACTTGCTGTAACATCAGCAGCACCACTTACCAATGTATTACAACTGGTCAGGTGTTACCAAACCAGGATGGACATAATGCCATAGAAATGGTTTAGATCTACCTTTGCTCAATTAATATCTTAAGTTCAGTCAACATTTTGCCGTATCCTAATGCCACAGGCAGCCCCTGCTGCCAGATTCCAGATTTTCTCCGGAGCTCCTATTTCCCCCAAGAGTTAGCTAGACGCTCACAGCAGTCTGAGGTGGAGGTATGATTTTTTTTTTTTTTTTTGTTATCAGTTGGTGCTAACTGGAGTAATCGGATCAGTGGTGGATCTCCGGTTTCATAAATGCAGCGGGGATAGGATGTAGGGGATAATATAGAAAGGATTATGCAAAAGATTTGTATCTTCAGGGAATACTGACTTCCACAGTGCCTGATGCTTAACCGTAAACTACTGTCTTCCAGCACCTGGCTGCCTTGCAAAGTAGTCAAGTTTGAGTGCCTCGATGTGCAAAATGCCACAGCTAATCTATGCAGACAATCCTCGATCACTTTAGTTTATTGTGATTTCTTAAAATAAGTAAATACTTAAAAGACTGTTCCTCTGTACACGGCTATTATAATATTCTAATGAAAGACACCTAAGTTTGGAAGAGCCTGATAAATGCTGCAATCTTCTAAATCTTTCTGTTTTCATTACGTTCCTGTAACACCAATTCCCTTGATTCTTTGGTGCTCTGCATGGACTGTCTCCCTGTACACCCCCTTACCATTGATCCCTGTTTCTGTTAGAACAGTCCTTTCACTTTCCGCTCTTCTCTAAGTCACCTCACTATTTTGATACAGTCCCTGTCCTTCCTTTCAAAACACCAAGATCACCTCCTCTTCCCTGTCCTGCTCATCCTCCTACATAGAGCCCTATGAAATTTTCTCCCTCCAACAGAGCCTCGTCCCTCTGAATCCCACACAAGTATCTCCTCAGGGGGAGTTATATTGAAAAGAAAATGAGATAATAAAAAAATGTGTGACAGATTAAAAGTTAATTAGTAGTTATAATATAAAAGTTTCAGGTGAGCTAAAATTAATACAGTATCCAAAATGTATAAAAGCTTTTCAAAAAGAAGAAAAACAAACACAGCGTTAATTCTCAGAGACACCAGCCCCCCCCCTCCCCCCCCCCAGCCCCATACTCCCACCCCTTCATTTTCTTTTCTTCTTGTGTAGCCACCAGTTGCTGTACCTGGGAAACAATGACTTAGCCCAAATCCTCAGGCTTGTCTGTTCTCTTCGTACTGTTTTTACTTCAGCATTGTGATCCAGAGAAGTACTAAAAGCCAGAGTGAGATTATATAGTTTATGTGTTTATTACAGGAGCATCTCTAATCTTTGCAGTTGTAACTATACAATAGAGCTGAAAGACTGAAGCATCACGGTACATACCAAGAGTGAGCTGTTTCAATAATAACAACAACAACAATAAGTGATAATAAT
The DNA here is from genome assembly GCF_047716275.1 of Strix uralensis. Classification (NCBI taxonomy): domain Eukaryota; kingdom Metazoa; phylum Chordata; class Aves; order Strigiformes; family Strigidae; genus Strix; species Strix uralensis. The sequence goes on from NC_133975.1 coordinate 82,312,714, forward strand.
AAACCATCAAGTTTTTGTTATTAATTTATTTCTATGATGTAGCACAGGCCCATAACTGCATTTATTCCACAGATCTTAATCCAGCCTCCAGCCTCTGTGAGAAGCAATTTGTTGGGGATTTCAAGACATCCTCTGAGATCATAGTAGAGTTTTACGCAGAAAACATCTCATAATCCCTTTCCAAACTCTAATATGGAGCTATATTTAGGTTTTTTGCTTCTTTTGGACTCTGCATTTTAAATAGCAAAACCGGGTTTGGCTGGGTAGTTCGAACAGGATGTGAGAAATGACTGCAGCGCCAGCCGGGTGTGAGGAGGTGGGGAGCAGGTGCTTCCACAAGCTCGCAGAATCCTTTGGGTCCAGCCCAGCAAGGCAGGTAAGCGCAGGCTCAAGGCCAGCTCCCTCCAGCACATCCTGCAAGCTTACAGATACCGTAGCTGATGAATATGGCGTCTAAACCCAGGTTCCGGTGATCGGGGCCTTTGTGAAGAAACATGATTTGTGGTGTCTTCTGTGTGCTGATGTCATACATCCTTGTTTTGCCCAAACACAGCATAGGATTTGCTACCAAAGCAGAAAACAAAGTAAACGTCTTACTGCGCTGCCAGGAACTGGATTCTTAAGAGGACTTTCACAACACTGACATCTTTTAGTACAAATGAGAGAGTGGAAAAAAAGGCTAACAAAATAAGGGTGCATGATTCAAAAGGAAAAGTAAGGAGTGCTCATTAAAAATAGTGCACAATGTGCTGTTTCATAAGTTTGTTCAGAATTTGCTGTGGTAAAAGTTCGTATTTCCTTTGGTGGAAATGAGGTATTTCCTGACATGGCTTTGATAGTGTAAGGAATTACACTGACGTTTTGAAGATCCTTTCTAAGCTAAAGGAACTAAAGCAATGAGCTAAAGCAGCTTCTTCAGCTCAGTACCAGCGTAATTTCCTTAGAGAATGGAAATGCATTTTCTAATGTCACCTCGCTGAGACTCATTAAGCATTCATTTATTAATTCAGTGCTTTTAGAAACATCTTTTAAAAAAGAGCTTTAAAAAAGCTGCTTTTAAAAAAGACCTTTAAGATCATCAAGTCCAACCGTTAACCTAACACTGCCATGTCCCTAAGTGCCCTCCCGGGAGGGTGACTCAGCCACTCCCCTGGGCAGCCTGTGCCAACGCTTGGTAACCCTTTTGGTGAAGAAATTTTTCCTCATATCCATTCTAAACCTCCCCTGGTGCAACTTGAGGCCATTACTTCTCATCCAATACTCAAGATCAAGGACCATTTTGTCATAAAAAGTTGTAAAATTATGTTATTTCTTTTCCCTCATTTTGCTTAAAGGCAGAGTATTTTATTGCTAAAATGTATCTAATTCAAAACTTTTCCTGACATTGATGGATGAGCCCCCCCCAAAATCCCAACAAAACTGAACACATCAATTTAGTTAGAGTGTGTAAGCAGAAGGAAGTTATGAGTTATTACGAACGCTTGCTTTTTTATCCTGTGTGAACTAAACCTTTTTTTTTAATGTAAAAGATCTGATCCCTGAGCACTGTTCAGATTTAGCTGCAGCAATTAAAAAGGTTAATGACTTCAGCTGCCAAAAATTCCTCTTGCAACAGACGCAAGGAAGCTGTCAGTGGGCCTGCTCCTTAGCTGCTACCCTTCGCTACCCCCACTAGCTATTAATGCACATTGGAAAGATATTCTCGAGTCTTCTCTCCCCCGGCTGAACAGTCCCAGCTCTCGCAGCCTCTCCTCCCACATCAGGTGCTTGAGTCTCTTTACCACCTCTGTGGCCTGTCACGGGACTTGCCCCAGTATGCCCATCTCTTGTACTGGGCAGCCCAGATGGGCCACAGCATCCCAGATGGGGTCTGACTGGTGCTGAAGAGAGGGTTCAGAGGATTTGAACAGAGCTTCTAAACCAGCGTGCATGGTAATACTTTAAAAGGTTATTTAAACAGAAAGTATATTGTTCTTAAAACCGGGTTCAGAGACTTTACTGGTACTTTCCATAAAATCTTACGGCGTTCATTCCCAGTCTGGGGTTTAAGTTAATTTTTAATACATGCTTTGTGATTTTCTTTTGGGTTGTAAGGTTTAGAGAAGACTTTCTGTCATTTTTTCTTCCCTAGCTCAAAGCTTCCAGTTTGATTGTGGAAGGCAGAACCAGCATTAGACTTGTAACCACACTTGGGAAGCTCAGGGCAAAGGATTAAGACAGGGTTTACTCCCAATTCTCAGCTATACTTTAAATAACTTACCTAATGTAGTCTATTTCTCAAAATCTTGGGTGGTGGGTTTTTGGCAACTACCATGGTTGCTTGAACATAAAACCAGTCCAAATGGAGAATAGATCACCTGGAGAATTTAACATAGGTTGTATCTGGGTGAAACCCAGAGGGGTGGGCCTGTGCAAACCTCATGGAGTTCAACAAGGCCAAGGGCAAGGTCCTGCCCATGGGTGGGGGCAATCCCAAGCACAAATCCAGGCTGGGCGAGGAGTGGATGGAGAGCAGCCCCAAGGAGAAGGACTTGGGGGTATCAGTGGATGGAAAACTAACTGTGAGCCAGCAATGTGCGCTCGCAGCCCAGAATGTGTGCTGGGCTGCATCAAGAGAAACGTGACCAGCAGGTTGAGGGAGGGGATTCTCCCTCTCTACTCTGCTTTCGTGAGACCCCCCTGCAGTGCTGTGTCCAGCTCTGGGGGCACCAACATCAGAAGGACACGGACCTGCTCGAGTGGGGCCAGAGGAGGTCATGAAGATGCTCAGGTGGCTGGAGCACCTCCCCTGTGAGGACAGGCTGAGAGAGTTGGGGGGGTTCAGCTGGAGAAGAGAAGGCTCCGGGGAGACCTTAGAGCAGCCTCCCAGGACTGAAAGGGGCTACAGGAAAGGTGGGGAGGGACTCTTGATCAGGGGTGTAGAGATAGGATGAGGGGTAATGGTTTTAAACTGAAAGAGGGCAGGTTTAGATGAGATCTAAGGAAGAAATTCTTCCCTGTGAGGGTGGTGAGGCCCTGGCACAGGTTGCCCAGAGAAGCTGTGGCTGCCCCCTCCCTGGAAGGGTTCAAGGCCAGGTTGGACGGGGCTTTGGGCAACCTGGTCTAGTGGAAGGTGTTGGGACTGGATGATAAATTTAAGGTCCCTTCCAACCCAAACCATTGTATGATGCTATGATTCTATGAAAAATCAAATTAAAACAATTGTCTTTGGAATCCTAAACTGGCAGTCTGCTGAACATTACCTGCCTTGACTGATGCCTTTAACAATCAAGACCAGTCTAGAAGTATTTATTTATCGGTAAGAAAATACAGGAAGGTCTGACAGGATTCAATGTGACAGTGCTGTCTTCACTGGCAAACGGGGTTTGCTGGCTATTGGAATACGCAGTTTGGATGAAAACATCTGAAATCCATTAAGCTGGATTTTAGCAATTAATTTATTTTATTTGTTTCTAATGTGGTGTTAAAACAAAGAATAAAGTAGAAAAAGATTAACAACAAATGTTGCATTCTATGCAGCTAACAGGAGGGGCCACAAATAGAACTTGTACTCCAACTCACTAGGTGCAGAAAAAAGACCAAACATTATTTCATTGCTGCTTTTGCCTGGTGGCGGATAGCCTGATGAAGAGCTTAAAGATAAAGGCCAACCATGGAGACAGGGAATACTTAAAAGCAGGCAGGTAAAACTGATGTGCAAAAATGTGTACTTAGCCAGTTTAAAGGTTCAAATAGAAATTCTTTCTTACTTACAAGAGGGAAGGGGATACTTTAGGAAACTACAGGTGACTCAGAAAGACAGGGAAGCTCAAGCAATAGATGTGAGAAAGCTAAAACACTGGCATCAGGAAACTCTAAGATTAAAATGTCAAGATTACACAGCATGTGTATAACCACACAAGCTCACTGTAGCTTCACAGAGACTGAATGTGTCAGCATTACAGTTCTAAGGATTTCTAATTCTAAGGAAGAAACTGCAGATGTTTGCTACTTGAATTAGAGATTATCATCTCTTCCTAATAATGCATGCATGTAACTAAGGGAGACGAAAGAAAGAGAAAAAAAGGAGCTTACTCCTTTCTTAGGACTTGGAAATTCAAACAGAAAAGCAGCTATGAAATATTCTAGTCTTGACATACATTGTTACATTTATCTGTAGAATGTAAGAAAATTATGTCAGAAGGGAATGAAAATGTTCCGGAGTGTCTTTTATTTTTTACCCCAAAACCATAGGAAATTTGATACCAGCACACACAACCTATGCCATTCCCAAATGAGGCCACAGACAAGTTCAAACATTATTTAATATTAATATATCCAGTTAGAATAATAGTTAATATTTACAATCTTCTTTAGCATGCTTATCAGGAACATTGCATGCCACTTCAGAAAGCCATTTTCCAGAAAACCTGTGGTTTGGTTCTGTTTGTACCTCTGTTGTGTAAACACAGCCAGGGAGGCATACATGCAAACAATTCTGTCCCGAACATGGTGCAATATCAAGAATAAGGTGCAATTTTTATTTCCCAGGCAAAACACCCATTGGCTGTCTTAGGAGTTTCACTAGAGTCAGATTTCAAAACAGAAATTTTTACGGATTCAAAGATCCATTCCCTTTCCCTCTGTAGAAAAACAAATGACAGCTTTTTATATCACAGAGGATGTTAAGCATATTTGTGAAGCATTAAAATGTACATACATTTATATTTTTTTCCCTCTATCTATCTATTTGCAAGTTATACCCACATCCCTGAAATGATCCTTCCTTTGGAAATCTTTGATGCTGTCATGTTGCTGTGATACTTTGTTAATAAAATTCATACATTTGCCTGTCTATTAAACAGCTGGTAGGAGATCCCGCGGTTCTTAGGATGTATACTCCTTATTAACACAAGCGGTCTGAATAAAAGTGCAGAGTTGAAGACTCCTTGAATGACAAGTTCGGAGGAGCAGACCCTCTTAATTCTTTATTAGCAGGTATTCAGATTAATATCAAAGAGGTTCGTTTAGAAGGTCGAACAAAAGGTTCTTTGCATTTGAGTCAACACAGACGCGTATTTGTTGCTCACGTCACCTTAGAAGGAAGCGCAGAAAGGGCACCAATTCTCGTACTTTAAAACCGCCAGGACCCGCGGTTTTACGTGGAGGTTACCAATGGGATATTTAGGCAACAATTCGCATGTGCAAACGCGTGCACGCGATGGCAGGTCCGTCCCTGCCTTCAGAGGCTGGTCCCCACCTTTAAAAATGTGACACCCCTCCTCCGGCAGCGGGCATTCGGCTCGCCTTGGGCTGCCTTTCGATCGCTGTGACTAGTTCACCTCCACAGCCGGTCCCGGCAGAGGCGGGGCGCAGGGACAAGGGCGGGTTGGAGGGGGCAGCAGCGGGGCCACCCGCCCTGCCTTCCCCGCCGCCCGCAGGTAGTCACAGCCTCACCCCAGGTAGCCCGCCCGCTGCCTCCCGACGGCCCAGCGCTGCTTGGCCGGAGATCCCCCGTCGCCCGTAGCAGCGCCTGGAGGAGGAGGTTCCGCTGTTCGCGTATGGTGGCTTTTATTATTTAAAAAAACCCCTCAAAACCCCCCAAACCAAAACCGAAACTCGCCCTGAAACAAAGAGCTTTACTCATCAGTCAGGACTGAGTCTAACTGTTCAGCAGGGATTCTTTATTCGCAGCGCTGGGCAGCACTGGGGATCGCTCCCACAACAAGTGCCGCGCTTACTAACAAAACTCTGACTAATATACACAAAAAGCATACGTATGCACCAGATTTATTAGAAAAGGCAGTCTTATGCTAATGGATTCTCCGAATTCATTTACATAGCCTGAGCATGCGTAGTAAAAATAGAGTGAGGGTCTTCTCCCCTCCTTAGGGGTCCACACAGCCTTCCTTAGGTTTCTTGTGTCCATATGTCATAGAGTGACCTCATCCGTCCTTCAGCTCCTGTTTGTTCCAAGAAGGTTAGTTCAGACCAGCTTCCAGTCACTTATCTTGACACTGGCGGCGTCTTAGACCCTTGTTTCTTAGGTTCGTGCTATTAGGGATGTACTCAGGGAGTTTTTCAGACTGTCCAAGGTCTGTCTTATCTTCACTAGGCAAGGAGTTAAAGGTTTCAAAACATCTTACAAGTGGGTAGTGACTACAGAGGGTAGTTAGGAAAAAGTATAAATGAAATTACATACATTGCAGTAAAATACGGGAAAAATAAAAGCTAGTAAAACACAAGTGATATCTAACGTTAAAACTAAATGTCTAATTTTACAGGTCCCTGTACATTAGCAATTTCAAGTACACTTGTAGCAGCTTCCCTTCAAAATAAAAACTTCTCAGCAACGACAGACTTCCGAGAGTTACGGAACAGCCCGAGAAAGTTCAGGGCGAGTCGGCCCCCGCCCCAGGTGAGCGGCCGGACCGGCGGCGCCCCTGAGGGGACGCGGCTGAGGCGGGAACGGCGCGAGGAGGGAGGGCACCGCCCCGCTCCGCCCCGCCCCGCCCCGTCCCGCTCCCGCGCGGGCGCGCGCGCGCCGCTCACCTGGGCGCACCTGGGCGTGCGCGAGCCCCCGCCGCCGCGCGCCAGCCCCGCGCGCCTGACGCCCCGCCCCGCGCAGGCGCAGTCGCAGCGTTCCCTCAGCCGGCGGCGCTCCGGGGGCTCCGCGCTGTCATGGCGGCAGCGGGCGGCAGGAAGCGACGGGGCTGATGGAGGCGTCGGCGGCGTGAAGCGGCGGCGGCTGAAAGTTCAGGCGCCTTTCGGAGAGAGGGGTGGGTGCTGTGCAGCCGGCGAGTGGGGCAGAGCGGAGCGGAACATCCGCCCCCCGGCCCTCCCGGAGCCGGGCGTCAGGGCAGCCCGCGTCCCCTCATCGGCGGCACCGGGCAGGCAGCGGTGAGTGCGAACTTGCGCGGCGGCGGGTCGCTGCACCTGTCCGGCCGGCGGTGTGAGGGCAGGAGGCGGCGGACAGGGAGCTGGGCGGGAAGGAGAAGCGTATTCCCTTTTCCAAAAAAAATTTAATAATAATGATAATAATAAAAAAAGATTAAACCCCTCACGACCGCGTTCGGAGCGCGGCCCTCACCGTGCGGCGGGGCTGCGGGGAGTTCCGCGGGCGCTGCCGCCTCTCCGGTGCGGGGCAGGGGACGGGGGCCGCTGGCTGGAGGTGGGAGCCTCGGGTTTGTGGGGAGCGCCCGACGCCCCGCGAATCGGAAAAACCGACTCTCGGGTCGTCCTTCAGGGCTGTAAATACCTGCCTTGGGGCAGAGAGCTGCTGACAGACGCCTCCTGCTGAGGAGGGAGCTGGGACTCTGAGGGCGCGTCCTGCCTGCCTGCCGCCCTGCCTGCCTGCCTGCCGCCCTGCCTGCCGCCCCCGCCGGCCGCGGGTTTCCTCAGGAGCCGGAGCCGAAGGAGAGGAGGAACGGGCCGCCGGTTACCTCCCCGGCAGCCCGAGTCGCTCCTTCTTCGCGGCGACTGGCGTTGAGAGTCGTAACCTGAAGTGAACTAGCCATGGCGAGTGAAGACAAACAAGTTGCTCAGCCAACAGGTGATGATGGAGGAGGAGGTAATGGAGGAGGAGCGGGGAAAGAAGGAAATGCTGCCGAAGGGGGAAGTGTGCTGCAGCCTTTGAATCCAGGAGTCCCCATTCGAGGCATCAAGATGAAATTTGCTGTGCTGACAGGACTGGTGGAAGTTGGTGAAGTCTCCAACAGAGACATAGTCGAAACTGTGTTTAATCTGGTAAGTTGATTGCCTTTTTGGGCATGAGAGAAAGGATCAGCATATGTGTGCGGAAGAATCCCGTGCTTTTTTGATGGTATTTTTCTGTCAGTAATTTTTTACACGTTGGCACTTTCACCATACTACATTTCAGCTAGTTTCTTTTTGCTTATGGATCACAAAAGCTGAAAATAAAGCATGTGAGCCTCAATATTTACATTTAAGCCTGAAACAACTCTAAACAGCATACTCCTTCGTTTACCTCAGAGAAATTGTTGCTTTATTTAGAACTGATAAGTGTATAGTTATGTTTAAACATTCAACAGGTGTACTCAACAAGAAAGTTAAATGTTGATTTAGTAACTCAAACTGTCATCAAAACACACATGTTGTTGCTTTTAGCCAAAACAACTTTTCCTGTGAAGTTGTTTATGTCCCTTTTTTGCTTTCTGTTTGCTTTGGAAGTAGTCAGAACTTTCACGTTCGGTCTACAGGGACTGGGGGTGTCGGGGAGCAGTTCATTCAAGTGCTTTACTTACTCTGCTTAGTGGGAAGAGTAGAATGTGGTTTCAATGTCCTTTTTTTTTATTCATGAATTAGGTAGTGGGCTGCAATTTGCTGAATACAGAATGGATTTATTTAATACTTTGTAACAGATCTCACTAAAAATTGAGGATACAACTTTTCCTGTTGAAGCTGCAAACATAATATACACCCTGAACTTCTTGGGCTACATTTAAAACAATTAGGCTAGTTGTTAATGTTTGCTTGCTGAAGGAGACCAAACATTAGGAGAAAAAACTGTCTTAAAGTTTACAAAGATACTCTGCTATTATCAGAGATCTCAAAACATCTCTTAAAAATACTCTTCGTTCCTCCTTCTTCCTTTTAGTGAGCACCTTTGACTTTAAAGCAGCGTGGTTTCTGACAAACCAGGAAGTGAGAGTGTGTAATAGTGTAAACCTCGGTAACAAGGAAAGTTGACACAAAAAGCATACTGGTTTTTAAGTGCTATTTGCATTTCGGTTATTTTGTTAGTAGTATTTGCTACTTGCAAGTTATAATGGTCACTAAATATTTGTGTGTGCTATGTCTGTTTAATGTTTTTTTGATGTTATCTTCTTGGGTTATGATAAATGTTTATTTTTTGAATATTTTCATATTGACAGAATGTAATGCTCTAAATTGTTTGGATGAAAGTCTCAATACAGAGGAATAGCAGTACTGGCAAAAATGAAGTGCAGATCAGAGGTTTTGTGGATGCTTCAAGTGATTTAAGTTACTTAGAGTCCACTTGACAATTGTCCTTGACAAAATCCGGTGTTCAGATTATATGGCCATGAGGTTCAAAAGGAAATTCTGGTAAATAGTTTACGATTTAGGACACTTGTGCGAGGGGAAATTGTGCGTGAGTGTGTTATATTTTGCTCTGTTTCTAGCATGGTGTTTTGAGTGGTGTATTGGAGGTGTATTTTACGGCAGCAGTGGAAAGAGGTTCAGCAGAATAATCAAAAATCAAAAAGGTAGAGGCTCCTTGATCCTGGGATTCCTTTTCTGCTCCATTTTGGACAAGAGAGGATCGAAAAATTCAGCTTGATTCAGAGAATCTTTGACTTTTAGATTTAAGAGGTCTGGAGAATTTGGCCTGTGGACTGCATTCTCCTGGATCTTCATTTTCCAAATTGAAGTAGAGGAGAGTTTCTGGCCCTGGAAAATTTTGAAACTGTGTTTTCACTTTTTCTGCAAGTGAAACAACCTTCCTGACCTCTGCAAGATGATTCCCCAGCTGGTCCAGCAGACCTGCCTACGATGTGGGAGGCTAAAGTTCATGCTTCTGCACCATGTTGTTTTATCAGAGCAGTAGTCATCAGTTGATAGCTATCATGAAACAATCAATAGTTTGGTAGTAAGGACACTTTGCCTGGATTACGTGAGAACAAAATGCAACTTTTTGGGTAATATAAAAAAAAATATAAAAATAGGTCCCTCAGTTTCTGTGAGTCCTGGGAAAACATCAACTACTGGTGGCTAATTTGGAAGGAGAAGATGTCTCAATGTTCTGTGCTTTTATTAAAACTGGAATGCTTAAAAAAATCAAACCAGCCAACAAACTCATAGTTTTTGTTACAGAAAGCATCTATTTTCTGGATTTTTTTTTTTTTTTAAAGAAACTGTTAAGCTGACTTTTTAATAGAGCTTTCTGGGATATGAAGTCTCCCTACAAAGCAATACTCATCTGTCATTGAGTTCTCCCTCCATTCAGTTGTTAGCTGTGACCTCTTCGTTTTGGCGATTAATACCTCTGAAATCACACTGATCATAATTTAAGTCATGTGAAGTATTGGTTAGCAATGGTGTACCTACTTTGCTGTGCGCATACACGGAAAAGATTTAACTTTTATATGAAAAAGTGATTCTTAGCTATCGCTTTTCTGGTGGTTTCTTTCCGAGTAGCTTTTGGAGCGAGTTTACTCATGTGTGTGCAGGTTCAGTTGGCGGTATGACAGTCATGCTGTGATCTGTAGTTACTAATGGGGTTAAGCTCAACATATCCCCTCCTATTGGGTTTCATTCAGTTTGGTGACTCATAACTGCGCTAGCTCAGTCGCATTAGCAGAAATCAGCTAGCTCACTGCTTGTACTTTGAAAGGAGGAGATGGACGGCATTTGGAGGATTTTTTGTTCCCCAAAGTGAGACATCTTCAGAGCAGAGTGGAAGGAGGGCTGGGCAAATCTGTGTTGAAAGGTGTTTTTACATGCTTATTCTTCATAGCATAACCACCCCAAAATGTAAAGAGTTAATTTTTTTTAAAAAGGCAGGTTAGCTGACCTAATTTTTATTTCTTGAGCAAACATGTTGCTTTTAATTATGCTCTTCAAGCTTGCTGTAGCATATGGAAGTTATGGTGAATTTCTTTGTCTGTGATGGAGAGTCAAGAGACATCCCACATGCTGTCGTGATATTCATCATCTCTAAGGATTTAAGAGGTGATCATGCTTTATATGGGAAAAACTCAGAAGGCAAAAAATCTGAAGTGCACGGTAATTGACCCGCTCCTTATTAAAGAAATTTAAGCTTCTGTAGTCCTGGTTACTTGAGCAAATAACTTGTTCAGTCCAGCAGTGTTGGATCTTGGAGCTGAGAACCACCTGTAACATCTTCTCTGTCCAGCAGCATAACAGTGCGCATGCATCAAAAACCTAGTAGTCTCATTTTATTGTCTCTGGAAATTCTGCTCTTAGAAATACTCAAATTGATCTGCTTTGTTTTGGTCAGGGTTCTCTGAGAACCTAGTTTTCCAGCCCATGTTAGATATGGCTGTGTGTATTTCAGAACTTCTTAAAACAGAGAAGGAAAATACTGACTTTGAAGAAGTTTATTATTCTGTGGAAAGCTTTGAAAGCACATTTTTGTTCAAGCATTAATCTGTTCTGTTACTTTTCTGACAGACAGTAAGCTAAACTATGGGTATATATTTTTCATGCATTGTGAATTATATTTTTAATTGACTTTGGGCAGCAATAACTCCTTGCATTTCCTCTGTATACAAATCAGGTGAATTCCTGTTCATTACCTCATACCTGCTCTCCCCTCCCAGTTTATGAAAATAAAAAACCTCCTGGTAGGAGAAGATGATGGATTGGAAAAATAAATAATTTACAGTGGGATCTGTTACTAACTTAAAACAACTATGTGTTTTTCATAGTAAAAGAGAACCTCCTACTAATGAAGAAACTTTCAGATAGAATAGTAGAAATAATTCAGCAGTTGTCAAAACTCAAAACCGTATATATATGTAAAATTAATTACAGTACTGTGCTACTAGTGCCAGAGAAGATTTTTATGATCTGAAGTTTTCAGGTGTAGAGAACGAATTCAGTTCTGAAGGCTGTGCAACCTCCATCAGATATATAAGAGGTCCTGCAAAATCTTTTCCAGATTAAAATTCTGGGTGGAGCTTCTGGTCTACTCCGTTCTAAACGGACTTGTCCTGTATCATATGTCAGTGTTGTCTTGTTTCCAAGTTATTACAAGTTTCTTGTTCATATATAAAGCTTAGGTCACTGGATACCCTTGTCTTTCAGTAGGTAAAGGGCTCTCACTGACAAGTGTGTTCATAATGAATGCTGTATGCGCTGGGGTTAACTAATGCTGCATTATTAGGCTTGAATGGGAAATGGATATTCTGGCAAAATTCTGCTATACTTCAAGCAGATGACTGTACAACTATTGTCTTTCTCTGTGGTGTTGGTATAATTCAGTTTGGGGACCTCGTGGTAGAATTTACTGAGGTCTCAAGTCGACTAGTGCGTGGAGACAACAGGTATTCTAGAGTTTCTGCTCTTCTCTAAAGAAATGCTGTGCCTTGCTCTAAGCCAGTTTTGTTTTAAAAAGCTTTGACACTTCTAATTGTTTTGTTGACTGTAATATAGATTTAGTTATTTGTTTCGGTTCCTTTTTTTCCCCTTGATCTGTGTTGCAAAGGCTTTTTTTTAATGTTCTGTCTGTCTCTTTGGTGAGGAGAATGTGCTGTTCCTTCTGATTCTGTTCATGGATTATAAGGTCCTCGCCAAGAGTCCCCTAGTGATGGAGTGGAAATGATAAAGAAATCTTAGTTTTTGTCACCTTTGGAGGTAAAATAATGGGATCTGAGGAGCAAAGACTAAAAGTACTTGAACAACTTAACTTGTCAACTCTCTCACTTCTGCCAGACTTTACAAAAACCACAGGCAAAAATCAACATAACTTTTAAAAATTCTTACTGTTTATTTCCTTGTTTCTTCTTTTTAAAGTAACCTTCTCACCCAACCCCACTTGGCTTGTTTTATAGAACAAATCTGAGGTAAGTGTCAGGACTGCCACTAGTTTACCACCTTCTCATGTGCCCTCTGCTCGTTTTGTCATGCCAATGCTATGGTTTCTGCACTATAAACTCTTTATCATTATTCATATTGAAAGCTAATGGCATCACCTGCTGATTAGGTTTCTAATTTGATATGAATGCTTCTGAAACACAGTGGATTTTATGAAGTAGAAATTCCCCCTTTTTAATCTCTGGTCGTAGACTTTTTTTGCATGTACCTTCTTGTAGAAAACCCCCAAAGCTAATGCCGATAGAATTAAATGTGTCGCAGTAGTAAAAATGCACCATAAATGTCTTCATAACAATGCATTGTTTTAATTACCTTACTGTATGCTTTTAGAGCATGCTAGGATTTATTTTCTATATACATTTATAAATGCTGATAACGAGAGTAACCAAACGGTTTCTAGAGCATCAGTGAATGTTGCGCATTTCTTAATATAGGCAGTTTTCCATAGTAGGTTCCCAGTAAGTACACCTCTGGCTACAGTTATCCTAGTTCAGTCACTTCTGTCCATTCACAGGATAGATGATAAGGTAAGTATGTGGCTTTAGCTGCATCAAACTTGTAGGTTTTTTTTAAAAGAAAGTCATAGTAAACTGGACAGTCAGCTGTCTTAGTGGTTTTACTCTTGGTGAATGAGTGGAATTCAGCAAAAGGTCTGTAATGCTTCCAAATCTGTCTCAATGTCCTTTTTATAAAATACATCAGATGCAAACTTACTTTTTGCTGGCCCCTTCAGAGTGGGAGGCTTGTGCCCAGTTTGAGGAATGAATTCAGACTCCTTGATTCCAAGTCGTCTTCATGGTTTTGAAGACGCCTAATTTGGGATCTGGTAAAAGATTATTCTGGTAAGTTTAGCTGACTAAATGAGGCCGAGAGATGTCTTTCACCAGACTTTACCTAGTTCAGAATTATTGAATAATGGGAGTCACTTGTCCTTCACTTAAAATAAGAATTCCAGACCTCCATCTTGTTACAGTGTATTCTGAGCAGGTGTGGATACACTTACTGTTGAAATAATGTGTATTTGGTTTTTTTTAGGTACCCACACAACTTGGACACTACTTTGTAGTTAGTGAAAGTATCACCCTGTGTAGTAAGTGTAGGAATTTAGGGGAATTTTGTGGTCAGCTGAGAAAGGCATGGAATGTAGTAAGTGAGGTGGTAACCGCAGTCTTGAATTAGACACGCTGACAATCTAGACTATGAAGAGCAGCTGATTTGTACTTTGGCTGTGGTATCAACTTCTGCGACTGCAACTTAAAATGCGCTGTAGGGTGACAAAATATTGAGGACAAAATCTTAAGACTGCCCAGGAAAATGTTCAGATTCTCTCACTTGTCCTTTAACTGGCCAATTTTTATAGCTTCTGATGACCAATCTGAAGGTTCAGGTGTCTGAAAGCCTGTAAATGACGTGCTCTGTGTTTTCCAGAAGTGTTGGCATCCTGTACAAACCTAAAATAAAGCTAAAAAAGCAAGGCTGAAGCAGGCCTTTACGTATATTATGTCTTAATAACATGTCTTAAAAAAATTGTCTTGATAGACAATTTTTAATTAGCAGTCCACAAGTAAGCCTGTTTACAGTGTGTTCACAGCATACTTAGAATTCCCCTTTATAGGGGAATGCATCAGTTCAATGACAGATTTTTCTAGTTGGTGTCCTGTAACAAAGCAGAGAGAGTCAGGTATCTGTTGTAGTTGCTTCTCTCTCTCTCTCCCTCTCTCTCTCTCTCTCTCAGGAGTATTTTGTATCACCTCTGTCAGCCAATACTGGGCTAGATGGACCATCGGCCTGACCCAGTAGTGCAGATAACACAGGAACGGAGTGGCCATATGGACTGGCTCAGGAAAAACATTTGCGGATTAGGGAATAGAATGAAATTAGTCAAAAGCATCAGGGAAATAGGTGGATGGCACATTAAGGTTGCTGTGAAGGCTGGGCATTGCAGAGTGGGATAAAAATAGATAATTATTCATGTCCATTGAAAGAGATTATTGGAGGGATGCATCAAAGGGTGCAGATTCAAGAGAAGTGTGAGTAAAGAGAAGTTTTTTGAAGTGGCTGGACTGGATGAATACTGGTGGTTGAGGAAAATCAGAGATGAGGTATTTGCTTAATTCTTTTTCAAGGCAGTATTGGTTTGGTATGGTGTTCAGTACTCAGTGGCTAGTCAGTTGTACATGCAGATGCATGTACAAGCTTGCTGAGAAGTCCCAGTCTTCTGAAAATCATCATGTGACTTTGGTTTTTTTTGGGGTTTTTTTTTTGGTTTTGTGTGTTAAGATTTCAAGTCTCATGAAAGGTAAAAATGAGTTTTCTTTGTGGTTTCTATCACTATCTGTATATTTGTTTTACCATCTCTTGGGGAACCTGCAGTCATTCTGAACTGTATACCACTTGACATGGTGTTCTGACTTTTTTTTTTTAATTAGATAAGTTGGTAACTTAAAGGATTTATAGCTTCTGTCTTTATGTGGTCATGAAGTTCTTTATGAACCTTAAGGATGAAGCTTAATCTGTTGCAGAGATTAAATAAGCTTTACAGTTCAGTCACTGGATGTGAAATAGCTACTTACTACCTTAGGTGTTTCTGTGTATAAAACCCTCTAAGAATCTTTTCTGTCAAAATCAGTCTTGCATGCATTAAATTTATGCATATCTTTTTAAAGAACTTCTATTTATTTTAAATGGGTCAATCTGGAAGAAAGTTTTTGTTCATAATCACTAATTACAGTTAGCTAACTTTCTGCCATTCAAGTGTCTTCCCCAGCCCCTAGAGGCCTTGCTGGCCTCTTCATAACATTTTGCATGATGGGTTTTAGTATTAACTTGACCTAATTACTGATGTCCTAATTTAGATTACATTCCTGCTTTAACTAATTCTGGATTTTTCTGTTAGACTTGGTATCGTGCTAGGGCATATTATTGCCTGTCCAAAAAACTAGTTTGGGTTTTTTTTTTTTTTTTTTTTTCCCCCCTCTGGGAAACCTTCAGACTTTGTATGGGAGCTCTGGCCATTTGCCAGGAATCTGAGGGCTCTAACTGATTTACATAAAACAGGATACTGTTGCCACCTGCTTTTCTTAATACCACGTGTGGCCAGTGGAGACTGTAGTTTCCAGTATGCAGTGTTCCATATTTAGAGCAGATAGCAATCGAGATGCGTTCTTGCACAACTGCTGTAATCAAATTTGCTAAAGAATGATGCTGCATGAGTTGCAGTTGTACCTTTTCCTGAGACACTGTAGTCTTTGTGCTGACACCGGAAGCTTGTTGTAATTTGTGAGGAGCTTGCAGTGCTTTGGATTCCCAAGCTTCACAAATAGGCATAAGTAGTTTCTAAATAGAAACTAATTTGTGGAGCAGAAAACCTAATGCCTTCCACTGCGCTGGATTCCTCTAGTAATAACTAGGGAGCTGGGAGCAGCTCTGTCCCAGGCATGATTTTCTTGTTAATAGCTGCCTTGAGATGATATTTAAATGAGGATGGCTAGTGGGAATAGGATGTGCTCTGTTGCCTCCTGTGAAGTGCTCTGCAAGTCTTTTTACTGCAGCTTGCATATGAGTAGTTCTATTGATGTTTTTCTACACACATCTAGCAAAAAAATCTCATATGCACTACACGGCAAATTCAGATTATTTTGGTGTGACTGAAAAGCTGGAAGTGAGTTGTTCAGGCAAAAACCTATTCTATTTTGTTGATGCAACTGAAGAAGGCAACACTTAAAGAGCTACTGGGTTAGCTTTCCTTTGCAACTGAAAAATCAAAACCAGAGTAATCACTTAGGAATCATCTGTTCTATGAAAGTGTGTTATGCATGTTCGTGTCACACCCCCTCACCCCCGCCGCCTCTCCCCTTTGCCATCAGCAGTTGTTCTCTGTTGTGTGGACAGAAGTTACAGAAATAAATTAGTGAAATGAAGTCTATTCTGTTTGCCCCACTTAGATACTCCAAATCTCTCGTGTATATATATATATACACCCATATATATACTGGGCTAGTCCTGTAAAACAGTAACTGTAACAGTGCATAGGGTGACGTGTAGCTTATTTATTCTTTCTTATGGGAATGCTGAAAGGCTGGAGGCACCAGTAAGTGGCAGGTTAAATGGTCACTGCAGTGGGAGAGCAATTTCTCTTGTAAAAAAGCAGGAAGAGAACCTGTAGTATTTTGCAGTGGACTGGGAAGTATGTGGTTATGGAGTCCAGGATGCTGAATGTTTGCTAGATAAATCTCTCACAAATGGGTTCCTTTATTAAACTGTGAAGGTTTGGGTGGGGATTGTACTGGTTGCTTTCCCAGGACTGGGATGGGGGTGAGTGGGGAGCTGTTTGGTAGAATAAGGTAAACCCTGTCTGTTGCTGTAGAATTGCTGAATAAAGGCTTTGAAGATCCTGCAACTTTTAAGTTCTAGTAGTCCATTATTATATGTCTTATATAAGTCTTTAACTTATGCTCTTTGCCCTTCTTGGGATTAGAACTGCATTCCTAAAGACAGTTGTTTTTTGCAGGATTATTAATGATTCAGGTGGACCTTGGAATCAAGCAATGCTTAAAAAAAAATCCCGACAAAAAACCCCGAAAAAGGTTCTTTATGCAGAATCATAGACATGTTAAAAAAAAAAAATGGCCAATGATACAGAAGTATAATTACTGATAAACCTTAAAACAGTGCAACTGGGGGGCAGGGGGAGTAGGAACTAAATGACTAATGTTGGTAATGGTGCATGACTGTTAAATAAACAAATGGAAACTATCAGTCCAGTCAGCATCTGCCTCCTGCTAATGTTTTTGTTGAAAGTAAGCATGTGATTTGTCTGTAGTTTTGGTTGTGAACTTGATTGAAAAGAACTTGCAAGCTTTTTTTTTTTTTTCCCTTCTGTAATGGGAGCTTAGCTATACTGTATGATTTGGTTCCATTGTATAATTTAGGTGCTGTAATGCCTGACTTTCAGGTATCTGGTATGGAGTATGAAACTGAGTAACTGTGACTGTGTTTTTAGAATGTGTTTTGAAATAGCTAATGTGAGATGGGGGGCTATGTGTGTTTAATATATTGCTGATGTTACAGAATGGGAGAACAGTGAGATGCTGGGAATGGATATTTCAGTTGGTATTTAAAAAGGTTCTCCGTCCACTTTGTAATCTACAGGCAGGGGTCACCTTCTGAAGCTGTGGTGTTCTTAACACTTCAGACTTCCTTGATTTAAACGAGGTAGCAGCGGTGCCCAACTCTGCAATAAAGTGCTGTGAAAAGGGTTCCGAGGCACAGAAACTATATGGGCAGCTTCCCATCTTTATGCAAATCAGTAAATGCTCGTGGGGAAAAGCTTGCCTTGTTTTCTTGCTCGTTTCCTCCTCAAAAGTAAGGTCCCAGTCTTGTACCTTGCTAGATAATCTACTGTTTAACCTCACACCACGATACTCTGCTTTGTCCTTTCTGTGCTCCACCTCCTGCCTTCATCCTGGGCAGCAAACGGGAATCCTGTGCACCCACTGGCTTCCGTAGTGGGCTGGGCAGCTGCGAATGCCACCGTGTGCTGCAGTTGCTGTGGATCAGCTAGTTGGCAGGAGTATTGCCTTTGGGGAGATGTTTAGTCCATGACTCATCTGAGACCTGGCACTAAAGACTCCTGCCCTTCCTGTGTACTGCTTTTTAGAGTGAAACGTATATTGCTCGTTGGGTATTTTGCTGGGTTGGTAAAGTCTCACCTCTGCAGAAAATGAAAGCCACCCTGATTTCTGTCTTTCACAGGAAGAGATTCAAATTGCCATTTGTCAGGAGTGCATAGCGATGGTGGCGTGAGTGACTTGCAGGGGGATGTTTCTAACACCTCTTCTGTGAAGACTAGGCTCCTATTCATTGAAGAGTGCCAGATCTGTGGGTCTGGAGAGAAGGCATGGAAAGAAACAAGTCTCAGACCTCGTGATTAAGGTGTTTGAATAAGGTTCTCCAGTCACTCGTGTATGAGAGGAAGATATGGAGCTGGAAGGCAGTGGATTTCTTGCCCACATATTAGGGCTTTAGTGAAGTTTTCTTTGTGGTGTACAGAAGCCCTTCCTGGAAGGTGAATTATCTTCAGGTGGAAGGGTTTGTCTGGTGACTGAAAGGTTACTAGAATTGGCTAGACGTATTTCAAAAAGATAGAATTTAGATGACAGTAGCTTGGGTTTCTTGCTTCTGGATGGTCCTGTCATTTTGCAGATGAGTGACATCCTAATTTCCAACTAGATCTTGTTTTAGGGGTGTGCTTAGTACTTCTGTGTTCTGTCTTGAGAGAAGCCATGAAAAAGCTGCAAAACTATCACGTAACACTTCCAGATACAAGTTAGTGTCATGTATTGTCTGTGTACCCCCCCCCCCCCAAAAGTGGGGGAGAAATAATTTTCACATTGCCAAATGATATAGATGTCTGTAACGAGGAAACTTGTCCATCCAGGCTTTCCCTCAGCTAGGTTTTATGTGGCAAATTGAGAAGTCTGGAAAACTGGATACAAAGTGGAAGTTTGGGGGGGGGGGGGAATAATTGAAATTTCACTGGAGAGCTAACTTAATCTTGATGCTTTTGCAGTTCTTCTTAGCACTTTAAGGATGGATGTGTCCGTAGGGATTTTTAACTATCTGTGCAGAGTTGTTGGGAACTCTTTCAATTCCAGTCATATGAATAGAGGTAGAGGTAAAATTTTAGAGGAGCAACCTGACTGCCCAAAGAAATTGTCTTAAAATAACATCACGAATGAACAGTCTAGTTTAATCACTGTAACTGTGCTGTAATAAAACTTGGTTATAAACTATTAGTTTCAAATTCAAAGTTTTGAAATAAAATCCTGACTATCTAAATGTCATATCTTGTCACTGTCCATCATGTTAGAAAAGTTGTGGCAGAAGTTACCAGTGAAAAGGGAAACATAACCCTCTTTTTAAAAAGGGAAGGAAGGAAAGAAGACCCAGGGAACTACAGGTCAGTCAGTCTCACCTCTGTGCCCCGTAAGATCATGGAGCAGATCCTCCTGGGAACTCTGCTGGGGCACATGGAAAATAAGGAGGTGATTGGTGACAGCCAACATGGCTTCACAAAGAGCAAATTGTGCCTGAAGAATTTGGTGACCTATGATGGGGTTACAGTGCTGGTGGATAAGGGAAGAGCAACTGACATCATCTACCTGGACTTGTGCAAAGCATCTGAACCTGTCCCACACAACATCCTTATCTCTAAATGGGAGAGACGTGGATTTGACGGATGGACCCCTTGGTGGATAAGGAATTGGCTGGATGGTCACACTCAAAGAGTTGTGGTCAACAGCTCAATGTCCAAGTGGAGAGCAGTGACAAGTGGTATTCGTTGGTGTTAGGACTGGCGCTATTTAACATCTTTGTTGGGGACATGGACAGTGGGATTGAGGCACCTTCAGCAAGTTCACTGACGGCACCGAGCTGTGTGGTGTGGGGACATGCTGGAGGGAAGGAATGTGCCATCCAGAGGGACCTGGACAGGCTGGAGAGGTGGGGCTGGGCAAACCTCATGGAGTTCAATGAAAAACTGACTGTGAGCCAGCAATGTGCGCTCACAGCCCAGAAAGCCAACCATGTGCTGGGCTGCATCAAGAGAAGCATGAGCAGCAGGTTGAGGGAGGGGATTCTCCACCTCTGCTCTGCTCTTGTGAGACCCCCATGCAGTGCTGTGTCCAGCCCTGGGGGCACCAACATCAGAAGGACACGGACCTGCTCGAGCGGGGTCAGAGGAGGCCACAAAGATGGTCAAGGGGCTGGAGCGTCTCCCTTATGAGGACAGGCTGAGAGAGTTGGGGGGTTCAGCTGGAGAAGAGAAGGCTCCGGGGAGACCTTAGAGCGGCCTTCCAGTACTGAAAGGGGCTACAGGAAAGGTGGGGAGGGACTCTTGATCAGGGGTGTAGAGATAGGATGAGGGGTAATGGTTTTAAACTGAAAGAGGGCAGGTTTAGATGAGATCTGAGGAAGAAATTCCTCCCTGTGAGGGTGGTGAGGCCCTGGCACAGGTTGCCCAGAGAAGCTGTGGCTGCCCCCTCCCTGGAAGGGTTCAAGGCCAGGTTGGACGGGGCTTTGGGCAACCTGGTCTAGTGGAAGGTGTTGGGACTGGATGATAAACTTAAGGTCCCTTCCAACCCAAACCATTCTGTGATTCTATGGTTCTTTGTTAATTTCTATGGGAAAAATCACTTTGAAGTACACAAGAGTGCCAGAAGTTTAAGCTAAACATACATTTGGAGGCAAGGGAAGGGAGAATTATTTCAGTGGATTTTGACTTGTCCTGTCTCTGTCATGTATTGTTTAGTATCTGTGTTTTCATTTGCTCTGTAGTGTGACACTGTGTATTAGTCCTGTAGCTGTTGCTAACTGACATGTTGGTTTTAATGAGAATTTCATGACTCATTCCTATTAACGTTTCTACTGTGGTAGCTGAAGCCCAGTATCATCCTAAACAGGATATTTCTATGCATTTCAGTGTAGCAATGTCACATTACTGACGATAGGACTAGTTAGGCACAGGCTTAATGACCATTTTTTGGCATGCGTGACACCTATTTTGTGGAATAGCTTTTCAGTTTTGGAGTATGCTTACTCTGTGTCTTTTGTGGGTTGGCAGTGATTAGAAGTGAGCTTGATGCTTCAATTTCCTGTTAAAGGTAGGTTCTACGGGGAAGGAGGTGAACAGCTTTAAATGCTTATTTATATTCTTCTTCCACTTGAGTACTCAATTTCACAACTTTCAAGAGTCAGCTTTAATATTTGCTATAGATCTATTGTTTACAGTTACGAGGCTAGAGATATAGTTAGAATTCTGTTTCTCAACTCTGTTTAGTTTTGTTTATCAAGGATACCTCTAAATGGGTTTGTTTGCCTGTGACATTACCATGTGTTTTGGGAAAAAAATGCTTGAAAGTATATATGGATTCTTAAAACAGGTATTGATCGCTATAACAGTGAGATCAAAGCAAAGTAAAGGATTTCTCAACTGCAGTAATTGTATGTGTAAATTCCTATATTAAAAGATGCGTGGACCTCTGTCTTAATCCAGAATTTTGGAGGCCATGATGCCTTTGTTAACAGTTTGGCTGAGAGGAGCTCTTGTCAGTTACCAGCATGCAAGCTAACCATTTCTGATTAAATTAACTATGGAGTTAAGGAAAACACAATAATGAAATGTATGTATGGCAAGTATGTTAATTAAATATTAGTTACCCAAGCATGCTTTTTTTTTTTTTTTTCTTCAGGCAGTGCTTTGTAATGTGTAATGCTGTAGTCATGATCTCTGGATGGTGTGGTTCCATGTTCTGGTGCTGTGAGTCAGTAAAGTGTCTGTACAGTCACTGCGTTTGTTATGACGAAGAGGCGTGCTCCTCTTTGAGATGTATTCATGCCTCTTGCTTGAATGATTTCCATAGCAAAGATGGGTGGTATAAAGGCAAGGAGAAGAAAGTGTTCTTTTTATTTGCTAATTCTGTAAACATAGCAGAGCCCCTAAAAGCGAGGCTGGGCTCTTTCCTTTTCATCCATTAGGTGCAACAAAGTTTCTGCAGACTGAATCAAGTCTTACTTGCTCCAGGTAGGTAGGTGGTCATGACTGATACAGCACATCTAGTTAAATTTAAGTTTGTTAGGAAGAGGACTGAAGGTCCAGATTTTTCTGCAAGATTGTAAGGATGCATAGAGTAGCAAAGGACTAGAAAAAGCTACTTCTGTACAGGAGCCACCTGCTGTGGAAGCATTCATGTATAGGACTGCACAGAACTGGCAGAGCTGAAGCTAGTAATAATTTTGGATAGGTGTTGCAAACTAAAGCGCCTCAGGGTAACTGTGTGCAGCAGTCACTGCTGTTGGAAGATACCTTCCTCCAGGGCTGCACTTTCTGTGCTGCTCCATCAAAAGAGATTTCACAGTTGCTTCTTTCTTCTAATGGCAGCATAAGTCAATGAGAAGTTCTGTCTTTGCATTTTTGTATCATTTGTTCTTACAATCCAAAATGTGGATTTGGTGTTGGCAGTAAAAAGCTTGAGCTTGAAAAGCTTTTATGAGTTCATAAATAAACTATTTAGCAGAAACATCTGGAAAGTTTATGTCCATTTTCTTCTCCCTGTGAACTGGTCCAGATGTGAGTCAATGGCATCTTCTACTGGACTGCATCACATAGGTTAAATCTTCAAATCTTCAGGATTAAACTCTGAAAATGAGGAAGAATCAGTTTGGTTCCTCAAGATGGAATTTCAGGATTTTAAAATGAAAACTAGAAAAGATGTTAAAATAATTGAAAAGTTGTTCTCAAGAGTCAGTGATTCATACACTAAGATGACCCGATGTCTTCCATTTTAAGCAATCTTCAAGGATTTTCTCTGAAGCTCTACTCATTTTTTGCAGCTGCTGTGTGATACTGCCCCAGAGACACGTGTGGGTTCAGCCTTTGTTCAGATAAACTCTTCTAATGCACAGAGTCTTGCTCCTTTCAAAGCAGCAGCAAATGTGTGTGTTCTGCTGGGTGGAGTCAGGTGCTTAGGAAGTGGAGTTGGGAGCTCAGAAAGGAGGACAATTGTATTGGGCTTCCCCCTTCTCAGCCCGCCAGGTTATATATACTATGCTTCCTACTCAGCACCAAGGAGGGTTAAGACTGTTTAGTACCTGGCTCTAAAGCTGCCTTACTATGTGTTTTTATGTGAAGCCTGAACTCCTTTTGCCTTTAAAAGGAAGAAGGGAAATCCTATCCAATTTGTGCGTCTTACAGCCGTCTTCATGGGATAGTGTGTAGCTCTATTAACGTTTCTCTTCCCTCCTTCTGCAGTTGCCTCAAGTCCTGAGAAGAGAGAGGGAGGCAGGGCCTCCCATGAGATAGTCTGATCCCAGTGATACCTGGGCTGTTATCTTTGTCCTGTTACCTGCTGGGGTGCTTGTTTCTGTAACTCCAGTGGCACTTAAAGGGTTCAAACTCTGACTTAAGTTTTTCTCCAAAGTCCTGTCATATTTTTCAAAATTTTGATAGCTTTATTGTTTCCGTGAGTCAATAGTAGCCTCTGTGTGCCTTCTGCTACTGTCTTCATTTCGTATTGCTTCAGCAGAGTATTCTTTGTTGTTCCAAATAGTACTGCAAAAGGCAACTTTTCTTAGACAGGGAGAATGCCCTTTTTAGGGAACTGGACTCTTCATCCTCACTGTATGTGCCGAGACCTGAAAATATCTTGGTAATTTGAAATGTTTAATGAATGAGGTAATCCTCATCTTTCATTTTAGTTTTGGAAGCTTGAGAGAAGGAACTGGTCAACCTTCCTTGGAAACAACCTCTTCTTTCAGGAGACAGCTGAAAGTGGTGTCAGTTATGCGTTACAAAGACTAATTTAATTTTTGAGAAAACAATCTTTTTAGTTTTTCAATGCACTTGCCCTAGTAAACTGATCTTCCTGAGTTTCACCAGAAGATATAGTAGCATAAAAATTATCCTAATTAGAAGTCCCAAGAAGAGTAGTGTCAGTCTTTATCTTTTTTTTGAAAGAGAACAATAAACTAGTTCTGCTGGTACCATTCTGAATTTGGGGGCTGATGTTGAATTAAGGCTCTAATTGTATTTGTTGTGACTCAGAACATGACTCTTCCAATAAATAGCCACACAACCTTTACAAACTAGAATGAAATAATAAAATTGCACCATCATCCATCTCTTTTGTACCTTGTCTACAAGGAATGCCTTCTGTTTCAACTGCAAAGCCTGTTTGAGAGCAGGATTGCTGCTAGCAGGCAGCTAGAAGGTTGAAGCTGGGTTCTCATTCTGAAAGAGTAACAGCCTGTCCTTCTTATGAAGGGCTTATTTTTCTTCTAGTCTCCCAGTGTTTTAGGCAAGTAGGATATTTTACTGATCATATGATAATGAGATAATCTGTAAATATATTTCAGGATAATCTGTCAATATATTTCAGGATATATTCCAAGATTCTACTGCTGTTAGCTGAAGTCATGAAACATCCGCTGAGGGATACTCGGTACATGTAGGTTGCCATTTAGATGTTTGGTTTCCAATTCCTGGGGCAGAGTATATGGTAAAAAGTAGAAATCTGCTTAAAAACAAGAAAGTAACAAGTGAAACTGTCAAGTGAGAAAACTGGAATGAAGAACTGGTCTTAAAACTGAAACGATGTTGTCAAGTGAAAGGACTAGAAATTGAGAAACTATCAAACGAGTTAAACTTCATGTTCTAAGACGATCTGTGTGTCTATATTGATCACCTCCTGAACAACATAAGAACAATATTCCTGAGAAGCCAATTTACCAGTAGGACATTGTTGTGGTAATTCTGTAGTTGCCCTATGTCGTGGTTTGGACTCTGCTGGCAGCCAAACGCCATGCAGCCGCTCGCTGACCCTCCCCCTGCCCAAGGAGTGGGGAATAGAATTGGAGGGATAAAGGAAGACATGTAGGTTAAGATAAAAAACAGTAATTATAATAAAATAATAACAATAACAAAAAGTACAGATGGGTAGTGCACAATGTGATTGCTCACCATTCGCCAGCTGATACCCAGCCCGTTCCCAGCTAGCAATTCTGAAAGAACTGAGGTCCTGTAGTTGTAATCCTGGAAGCGAGAGAGAACCCCCTCCTTCCCAGCCACCCCTCCTTTATACACTGAGTGTGATCTTACATGATATGGAATACTCTGTTGGCCAATCTGGGTCTGGTGCTCTGGCTGCACACCCTCCCAGCTCAAGAAAAATTGACTCTTATCCCAGCTGAAACCAGGACACTCTATATTAAAAAAGTGGGGGGATATTTTAAGGCATGTAATTTACTATATAGGTATTTTTTTATCTGTTTGTAAACTGTTACAACTGTGATTTAAGCTCTTCAGAAGGGTATTATTTAGCTGAATCAGCAATGACCTAAAACCTGAAATGAGGTTATGGATCTTAAAGCTCTAGCAAGGGTGGTATCGTTCTACAGCTTTAGACAGTGGACCATGAAGCTGTGTTTTCCAGGATTTTGACTTGCTAATGTTGTGACCTGTCTCATAACAGCAGTTCTTACTGCAGAAAATTTGTAAGCCCTCAAGTCCTTTGGTAGACTTGGAGTTGAGGAGCTACAACTTTTTTTATTTTTAAGTCTATTGGAAAGATGACAAACTTCAGTGATTTGTTGGAGCAGTATCTTCTCCCCTAAAGGTAACCTTCTGCTAACTGCAGTGAGTGATGAGAAGATTTTTAGCATCTTTACATGTTTGAGACCTCATTGCCAACTGCTACATTACATAATGCTTAGTTATGAAAGAGGAAATGAACACAAAAGCTGTTCTTGGTGACTGACAGAGTATAGTGAGAGGCTTGGTTCTGGAAAGGCAGGAGACAGGCTGTGTTGTGCAGCCAGAAGTTTCTGAAGCAGGGTGTCGCAAAGCCTGAAATCAATTCATGCTAGAACTTCAATGCAATACTTGCTTGAAACCAAATAATAATAGTTTTATGAGTGCGAAATGTTTCTTTTATCTAAAAAGTGAAGAATACATAGCAGTAGAAATAATAGTAATTATTTTTCAATACAAAGAGCAACTAAAGAAAGCATATTGAAAATACTGAGGTGGTTCTATTTGCTAAAAATTACAGCAGGAATTGTTTTTCTATTTTATCTGCTCATTCTCTGGAATGTATGTACTGAAGAAGCAGCTTTGAATGGAGGAAGATCTCGAGATAGAAATGAATATTCTCAGGTTTTCAAATCTAAAGTCAGAATTGTGTAATTATTTTCATCTAAAGCTCTTCAGAGTTCCTGTACATTCCCTGAGTCAGAGATACTTTGTGGACAAATCTATAAATTGCCTGGTTTTGTGCAGCAAACTCCAAGTGTGAAAGATGATGTCTAAGGAAGCACAGATGTGTTATAATTTGAAGTATCTGGCTTACTTTGCTGTGGGTACAGCTGTTGTCACTGCCGTCACTGCAGATGGTGATAACCATGGTTACTGCCAACAACCGTTTGAGGCTAGAAACAAGAGGTTTTATATTATATACTCCCGATGTGTAAAAGTCCTTAAATTTGTAACTGGAGTAGTGCTTGTAATTTGAAAAAATGAAGAACTCCTGTCCCCTAGGATGCTGATCTTAAATGTATAAGAGTCTACTTGTGGATTTGATGGAAAGAATTAATGCTAGTAGGGTGATTCATGGACCAAATGCATGTTAAAATGTTGAAATATGTAAATTGGATGATTTCATAAATGTAACTTTCTTATGCAGTGTGAGTAAAAAAATATTATTAATTTTTGGAGTAATAGCAGACATAAGCAGAGAAATTTACTCCTGTCTCCCCACCAAACTCTTTAAAATTCTCCCTTAAATGGATGCGTTTCTCAGTTTATTTTTGACAGTCTTATAAAGTATTGTTTTTTCTATGACTGACTTCAGTCACATATTTTTAGGTTCCAAAAATGTTACTGCTCTATAAATCTGAAATTAATTTTGTATTAAACACAGTGAGAAATGAGACTGGAACATAGTAAGAAAAAGAAATCTAATTTTATCACTTCTTGAATGTTATCTCACAAGAGCATTCTTCTGATTACCTGGAGTCATTTAGCACCATCTGTAGTGCCATGTGTAACACAGTTAAAGTAGTATAATAGATGCTGAGGATAAACACAGTTAAATTAAAAATGGTTGCTGAGTATGTAATATTTTAGGAATGTAAGAGTCCTCTGTGGAGAGCGGTGGGTTTTTATCTGTAGCTTTATTTTTCATAACCCACTGTTTTCCTCTTTGGTTCTCTCAGTGCAGAACTATAGTGGCACCAAAGGGATTGCCACTGGTAAGTTTTCTCTGAGAGAATGTTGGTTCATCTGTATTTTCTGCTCAGTAAAGAACTGTTACTGCTTTCACTGTGCTTTGCTGCAGCCTCTGCTCCTTGCCTGGAGTGCCCACATGCAGAGGGAGAAAACACCGCTGTTACTCTAGTGGCATCAGGGGTTGTATCAGTCTCCAGAGTTAACCAACTAAATTAGCTCCCAGTTTTTGCAAGCAGCACATGGACTGTTTAAGAAAGTAGGTGATGGATATAGCACTCAGCACTCTAGTTGTTTTAATGGGAAATGTTTAAAACAAAAAGAGAGCCTTGCTTAATATGACCTTTTGAGTTTGGAGGGTGGTGACATTCAGCAAGATACTTGTGATTCAGTAATGGAATAGATTGGCAATTACGTTTAAAGTAATTTTAGTTTCTTCTTAAAGCTTTGTTTACCTTAAAAACAAAAAAAGGGATCTTTGCATGAGTTGATAGAATCACTGGAATAGAATAATACGTATTAAAATTCTTTTGTCAGTGTTGCACTCAAATGCTTATTTGTTAGAATTATTCTAGATGCTGAAATCTGTTTTCTTTTCTGGGTTGTCTGTGAATTGCTTTGCACAAAGGTTAAAAACTTTAGCTGACGGTATTTGTCAGAGTATGATTGACACTAGCTTTATACTTTGATAAGGTTACAAAGAAGTGTAACTTGAATTTCTTTTTAACATAACTTTTACTTTCCTTCCTGAACATTTCCTTAAAGGTTTCTTTAGGATTTGGTTGTCCTGAACATAAACATGTTCCTCAAGTCCCTTTCCTGTCTCTTGTCTCGAAATTTGCATGAGAGGAAGGGAAGAAGATTGAGTTAAAATTTTTACATTGAAGTACTTTTCAAATGATGGATAATGGTGTCTGTGTTTGTATCACAGCAGCCTCCCTTTTGTATTCCAGACCTGTGATTGACCAGCTGTGTTTAGGTAAAACTGTGCCAAAGACAGCATCGCACATAAAAGAAAACCAAGTGAGTGGCAACAAGGATGAAATAACTTTTAGGTTCATCTTGAAATAAGAATGGTTTCTTAAGCAAGTATTGTATTCCGTGCTGAATGCTTTGCAAAAAGAGTCCAATAATACACAAAAAGCAGACAATCCCACCCCTTTTTAAAATTATACGTGAAGAAAATCATACTGTTTTTCCTTTCATCTTCCATCCACTGTCACTGTATTTTCTCCAGCGTTGGTAAGTGAATGATTTTTTTTTTTAGTATTTCAGTTTACATGTGTTAAACCAAACAAAACAACCTGTTTTTTGAAATTAAGTGTGTAACGCTACAATTTCACAGTATGAAAATGTTCAAACAGTCATGTCAATGTATAAAATAAGAATGCTACAATTGTATGACTAAGTAGTCATACATGAGGCACCCATGTGCCTCCACAGACTTATTCCCTTGAAGAGGGCTTAACGTGGATAAAATGTTAATCTGCTTCACTCATACTGCATAATTCAGTCTTAAGTAAATAGGAAAAAGTCAGCTATATCATAAATTTCAGAAGGAAAATTGAGACATTGGTAGGCAAAAATACCTTACTTTCCAAACATCTTAAGGGTATTGCAGAAAACTGTGGGTTTATAAGTTTAATTGGATTTTTGAGACCTTGTTGCTCTCAGTGCAAGTGCTTGAGTAAATAGAGGCAGGGATTTTTTTCTTGCTGTTTTTAACTTCGCAGTTGATGGAGCTGAAATAATGTGGAGGTTATGCCAAAACCTATATTTGTATTTCTTGCTTCATTTTTCAGTTACAAAATGTGAAGTGTTCTGTAATACAAATTGTGTGCTCACCTGTAATGCCAGTAGGAGGACATGAGAGGTTTACTTTGGGTTTTTATATTAACTGAATCTGGAAAGCACAATGGTGATGTTTACATTTGGAGACCAACGTGAGTTAAGTTTGCAGTGAAGTGTAGAAGAGCTATCTGCAATGTACTTAGTGCACATTAAGACATACCAATTTACACTTGAAAGTATTTTATTTTCAAACTTTATGAATTTAAGATAAAAAAACTTATATAGTATGTTTTACAGACACTTTTTTAGCTTTCTATTTAACTTTGCCTTGTTAGCAAAAGAAATTGAGTTTGAGGGCCATACTCGAAACTTGTAGGGCTGCAGAGCTACATACCTTTAATATCTATTTCTCAGCTTAAATAATTTTGCAGGAGTAGTTGCTGGGCTTCCTGTTCCTCTTACCTCTACAATATATATCTTATTATTTACTCACAGCTTCTGTTTTATTACAGTTTTCTGGAGTGTTACCTCAGTTCTGTTTTTCTTGTCCCTTTGATTCGTGTCTCAATTTTTGGTCTTCTGTAAAATACGTTCTTGCATATGATCTAAGTCTTATTCTCTTTAGTCTTGCACACATATGCTGTCTATAGGTATGCTTATGAATTTTTAAAATTTGTGGTCCTACATAGAAGTATAAGAGAACTATAATATTGTATAACAAAACCAATTTCTAGAATTCCATTGAAGCAGCATGGTACAAGTTAGAAGTATAGTATTTGGTGACATAATTGTGGTGGTTGAAATAAAAAGATGAGACAGGAGTAGTTGTGTCGTGGTAGTGGACCAATCAAATATGTAAAGTGTTAAAAAACAAGATACGAGTGTTTGAGAGAAGAGCAACATTCTTCCTAAAATTCAGATACTGAAAAGCTTATCTTGGAGTAGTGCTTAAAAATTTATAGTTGCCAATAAAAGCTTTCCTTGAAAGACTGTCAAGTATAGATTATAAGACCAGGTGATCAATGCGTTAATGGGACCTCCTGCATAACGTCAGCCATAAGGCCACCTAATATTTTATGCAGTTAGTCTACAGACTAAGTGTAAATAATAAATCTTCACAAAGGGGATTGGGGGACAGTTTAGAACAGTTGCCAATAAGCCCGCAGTCATTTAGAGTGGCAGTAAATTTAACAGTGCAAAAACTTAAAAATAGCCAAGTGTTTCTTATATCAGGTGATCTGAAGATGTTGGAAGTGCTGTACTGAAATGAGTACCACCAAGTCTTACGGTGTGCAGCTCAACCTTGTAGACTAACTAAAAAAAGCTGGTTTTTGTGACATACTACAATAAATGATGCAAAAACTTTGCAAAGGGAAGAAAATTCAGTGCTGTAATGAAAGCCCAACCAAAGATGCTAAAATTGACTCGATACATTGGATGGAACTTTACTTTGTGAGTTTGACCTTCCAGTAATCTTTCATCTTTATTAGGGAAACCTGGAAACCTGGGTAATGTGATATTTGAACTGATACGGACCGGATTGAGCCAGGAACAGAAAGATGTTGAGAAGTGTCTTGGCTGTGATAATTATGTCCTGCTTCATACAAAATGTCTTGCCCTGGTGTTAACCTGTTTATGTTAGATGTGAATCCTGGGATGAAGCTGAAATATCTGTCAATAGGCAGGGTTGGCAACCAAAAGTAGTTTCTTCTGCGGTGCATTTCTGCAGGTGGGTTGCTATGTCTTGGCTACTGTCATAACTATGAGAATTATTTCAGCTAACTGAGGGTTTATACACTTGTCCTCGTCAAAGTGAACTTGGGAAAAGGCGCCTGTTTTGATCCTCATAGTTTCACAGAGATTCATGTGGTGACAAGACAAATTGGGTAACAGGAATTCATAACAATTATCTTCCGTATCAATTCCAGAGAATCTAGACTGGCTAATTTACTAATATATTGTGAGTGGGAGCTGGCTGAGCTTCAGTGCTGACAAGGCTGTACATAGAGATCACTGTAGTGAGTTTTGGAAGGAAGCCAAGGAAACATTGTAGGGTTTGCTCAGAAGGATTACACAGCGTCATTCTGATCTGCTTCTGAAATATTAGATCTGGTTTGACCCTCAGGTGCTGTGAAATGATTGCAAAGGTGGTGCAGGCAAGTGACACAATACAGTGTCTCGTTAGAGAGTTGTGGCCTCCTCTTCCAGGTGCAGACCACACTGTCCTAATTAATGCCCTTCCCAGAGCTAGATTAGGTTGTGTTCAGGGCAGGGAGGGACACAATGGTGCTTTATATCTTTTGAAAAACGATGTTGCTCTAGAATTAACAATCTAGTTTTCATAGCAGAGTACTTAGCCAGGAGCAGCTTTGTATGCGCTGGCAGAATCTGCATTCACCGTAATTTAATTTCTGCACTGATGCTTAAAATGCTGTGATTAATCTTTTGTTTTGGTTTGGGTTTTTTGCTTGTTAGTGACATCCAATAAATAAAAACTACTAAGCAAAGTTTCATTTGATGTGCAGGGCTGGTGAAAGCTAGCACTCAAAGGAGTAAAACTAGTTTGACTGTGATTGACTGTTACAAGATGTTTTACCAATAAATCTTACAGAAACCGTAACGAAGAAACTTTTAGTTATCAGAAATGTGCTTAATGAGATTAGTTGTCCAAAAAGGTATTTGGTGCTAAACTTTTCGATTAACTGAAGAAAGATCAAAACGTTATGTGCTACAACAGGAGTATCTTTGTAACCTGAACTAGTAGACCAGTGAAAGGGGATGTTCTCTCTGAGGTATGACTATTGGTGGGTAAAATTTCAGGTCACAGAGAAACTGTATTGTCGAATGTCAAGTACTCAAAGTAATATGGTCCATAAGACTGTTTTTAAGGAGTCATGTTTTAGTCATCCTGGGATCTGCAGGAATGGATGTAAACAATCTGTTAGAATCTTCTTGACTATTGTAAAGTTGAAAAGAAAACATACAAGTGTGCAATCAAGCCTTTAAAATTATTTTTTGAATCATGTACTGGCTTAAAAGGGAAAATAGGAGTTCTGTTGCTACTGCTCTCATCTTTTAAAAACTTATTTTAGAGTCCCTGTGCAAGAAAGTGGATTTTTTGGAATGGGGTTAAATGTATGTACATGACTGCTTATGAGTTCTTATTTTATGTGTCTCAATACTTCTAAAATTCTTTCTGTGTGGATGTGACAATGTTCCTGTCAGATATATTTGCAAAGACTAATTTTTAGAAAAGTCCTTAAGTTATGCCATATTGTCACATCTGAGCATCTGAAACTTTGAAATTATGCTTGCGTGTCCTTCAGTTTCAATGTATTTATTTTAGAAGATAGATCCATATACTGGCGAATTCACAAAGTTCTTTTTTCTATTCAAAGATGTTACCTGAAATGCCCATGAGATGGTGCTCATCAGTCTTGTTTTTGTGTAGCAGCAGATCTGTGTGTAAGGATGCAGGGTGGTTAGTATTGCTGTCTTTGGAAGAGAAAGAAAAAGAACAAAAACCAACCGACAGAATCTTGAATTAATGTACAAAATACCTATTACTGTACTATTTCGAAGTGTGTGTAAAAACAGTCTTGATATCCCTGCTCATCTTTGGGAAGATTGATGCTAGTTTACACAAATTTTAGATTACCACTTAATTTTTCTGTCTCAAAAATGAGTTTCTAAATAGCCAAAGGATAAAAAAGTTTTTAGACATCTTACCCTTTTTGTGCTGCTTGATTTCCTTCTGTTTTTCTCAAAGGTCCATGAAAGTTTTATTTATCGAAAACATTCTGCTCCTAATTCACACTAGTGTGTTCTGTTCTGTAATGTCTTTCTGTGGGAGTTTCATTAGTTTGATTTGTTTATGTTTTCCCCTTGATTTACGCAGACAGCCTATAACAAGCAACACAGAAGAGTGGACCTTGGGAAGAATGTTAAACTCTTATTAACCAAGGCAGGGAGGATACTCTTTGAGCTGGACTCACAGTGTTAGAAGCTCCAGTGCTGTTTTTCAAGAGTGTACTATGTAATTTCAGATGCAAGATGGGGAGAAAAACAGCAAAATGAGAGGATGAGATTAGAGTGTAATGTCTTCTTTCTGAAGTAAGGTTACAGAAATACTTAGTGTGCTGCAGCACAGAAGAGCCAAATGTGTTATTTTACATTCTGTTTCAGACTGTTCTTATTGGTATTTTGAGAATAGTAACCTGCATGATCTGGGGGAGCCATGGGGGAAGATCCGTAAGAGGACATAACTGACGGATGAAATCCCGAGGAAGGAGTTATCAATATTGATAGATTGGTATGAAAACAAGAGCTGATTGTATGAAAACTGGAATGAAGTGACTAGCACCACTGTTATAATTGGCTAAACTAAGACAACACTCGAAGTATCTGCGAAGTATTATTAGCAGAGATTACAGGCCTCTGAAAATGAGGACAGCTTTCAACTTGATGAGTTGATCTAGCGGAGGTATTCAGAGATTAATTTTGTACAAAGATTGCCTTTGTACAGGCTGCTCCAATTAGATCAGACCAAGAGGACAGAGGAAAATCTGTTTCCTCTGGAAACTTCTTTTCCCTTCCAAATTCAAATCAGTGTTTCTTTTGTGTGTTTTATAGGCTTTTTTCTTTATTTTTTCCTTCATTTTCAAATCATTATAACTTTGACCAAATAAGAAACTTGAGTTATGATTGCCTGTATGTTCTGTTCTCTCAGTGACCGATGAAAGCAGTGTTAGGACAGCATAGAATAGAAGATGCTAAAGTGCTTGACAAAAGCACCTTGACAGAAAATGGATGCAAAACCAGAAGTGTGTGCAGCACTGTACGCAGAGGAAACTAAAGACAAGTACCAACTGAAAAGCAGGGCGTCTTCCTTTTTTAGGGGAAAAAGAAAAAAAGGAAAAAAAAAAGCTAGAACATTCTGGCTGAATTTCCTTTGGGAAAATGGAGTTAAAAGGTATCATTTTGGAATGTTTAACTTCACCTGGAACAGAAGGATTTGCACGTGTTCTGTATATGCTGAAGTGAGTGGGGACAAAGAGTTTGGAATGATGCCAGATTATAGTTCAAGATGATGCATTGCATAGTAGTTACTGGAGGCTGAGAGAGATGAGCAAGGAGGATTGTGAAAGTCTTTTTGGCTATTTTCAACTTTTTGATAATGTTGATGGTGAAAGAAGAAATTCCATCATTTGTGTATTGATGCTGGGTCATCTGTGTTGGGATGATAATGTACATGAATGAGCGGTATTTGAAGATCAGATATGATTTAAGGATGAAGAGAGTGGGTAAGACCAAATGGTTTTCTGACTTACACTGTGAAAACAAAGGAGAATTCTGCTGTAACAACATTTATGGAAAAGCTGAATGAAGCTGGGAGTAGTTAGTACCAGTGTATGCAGAAGAAGCAGCAAGGGAGAGGTACAGACATAACTCTTCAAAAAAGCAGTTTTAGTTTTTCCTCTTCAGACTCCAGCATTACTCCCTTGAAACCCTTTGTGTCCTGCAAACTTTCCTTCTATCTGAGGAATTTAGGCTATTTGCTTTTAGATTTAGTCTTCTCAACGTACTGCTTCACTGAGATGAAAGTCTGTAATTCTCATTCTATTTATTCTCCCTTAACTATAATTCCTTTTGTCATTGTGTCTTCATGCTTATTGTTGTTTCCTCTATCACTTTGCATGTTTTCCTGTCTACTACCTCTTCAGTCTTGTATTTCTTTCTACTTCTAATTCTTCAGATAAAAAAAAAACACTTATGGAATTACTTCAGCTTTTATTTGTAGTAAGCTATGGCAGTTTTAGGTCAGACAATTTCAAGTGGAGCAAAAAAAATACCTGTGAAAGGCAATCAAGAACATTTCTGATGAATTTTCATTTGGGAAAACTGACTTGAAAGATTTCATTTTGGCATGTGTCATTTAACATGAAGTAATATCTACAGTGCTTCGGGGAAGTTGCTGATTGTGGAAGGAGTCAAGATAGACTACAAAAAAATCCTGGAGATTGCTGTGTTGGTGTCAGAAAAAACTAGCTTAGCCGGAAGTAAGGCCAGGATGAGTGAGGAGAATGTGGGCTTACAACTCATGATAAAAAACCAAATTTTGAACCTAAAGCACTTTGACATTCTTAAAAATGACGCTTATAAGAATAGTTTTTATTCCAAAAAGTATTTTTGTTTTATGGCCCAGAAAAACTCATCTCCCGTCAGATTCTGGTATTTCTCAGAGTACAAATTCATCTTGAACAATTCCAAACCAGTACATTTTCAGAGAATTAAGTTTAAGCGCAGTTCCCCAGGAATCAGTATTTTCATTCTCATAGAAGAGTGTAAAGAGAGCCAAAGATCTTGCAATAATAATTCTAAAAAGACAGCAGTTGTATTTTCTGTTTTGCAGCTTGGAATACCACATAGCTTAGAATGCAACGCTCTACACAGGATTGTTTGTATGGACATTTGCACACAAATGGAGAAAAGACAGAAAAATGTGAAGCAAAGAAGCGCCAAAAGCTTCCTGTAATGTAAAGTTGTGGGTCCGTAATCAATAAACAGAATGTCTGAATAAATCATCATTTACTGAACTGACAATAGAAGTTTTAAATTTGTTAAGAATAAAACTTAAGACAGAAAGTCTTAAGTTTTGTAGGAATGTAAATACCTAATCTGCACTTTATTGTGCATTAAGATAACTACTATGCACTGAAATAATTGCTGAAGTACATGCATGGGTTCTGCTTTACACCAAGAACTGCTTTTTTCCACGATTCAACGTTTGAAAGAAACAATGCATGTAGTATTATGTAGCTGAGATGAAAGTAGGTTTTGGAGTAAACGGTCCCATCCTGTTTGACAGTTGTCAAACAAATGTTATCCTAGTTACAACAAATGATTATTCTTTCCTTAATCAACTATTTAAAATGAATTATTACCTTACTAAAAGTAACTAAAGTAACTAATTCTGAAATTTAATATTTGATTACTCCTTGAAACGACAGTTAACCTGCTATACCAGCCACTATTCCTGTACTCAGCTGTCAGCATTAATTGTTTCTTTTTTTGAGAAGAGAGAAGGCATCTGATCTATGTGTTTGATTTCAAGCCTGTTTAGTTTTTGGAGGGATCAAGTTAAGCAGGTGTAGAATAAGTGATTGGGGATCTTTCACTACCAATTAAATAATGTTTTTCATCAGTTTAAAATATAAAAACCCTTAAATGGCAGAATTTTCTGACTGCTTAGAATACATGATGTTAGGAGATGTGAGTGACTGAAGAAATACGTGAAGTAGGAGTGAGTGTGCTTTTTGTTAGAGTCCGCTTTTCATATTTTCATGATAAAGTGTGAATAAATTATAATAGAGGAAAACAAACATGAGTATAAAGTAAAGAGGTTCATAGTATGCTGGTAGTATCAGTTTTTCATGTACTACATCCTGATTATGTCATCTATATAAATTAAATTGACTCTCTTTTTAGGAAGCCTGTTTAAAGACCTTGTAGTTTTCTCTACACCTCAGTGTGTAAATGGATCAGGTTCACGTTTGCTTCTTTGAACTTATTTTCTGTGATCTGTATTCCTCCCTGCTGGTACAGTACTTGTTTTAATCAGCATTTTTAAAAAGAAAAAAAAAAGTCTCTGTGGGTTTGGCCACATGTGACACTTCACTAGTAATTCTTTGATACCTCCTTTTATTTCTCTTATTTGCAGTTATTAACCTCATACTGTGTTGAGACACTGTGAAAGTCACAAGACAGACATTATGAACAGAGTAAGAGGGCGTATGTAATGATATACACTAACTGCGTATTGGCAATAGAAGTTTGAAATACAATGACACTCGCTTTCTGCTTTAAGTTTTAGAGGAATTTGGATATGGGATGAAGCTCCTTACCGTTACTGGTTAATTTAAAAAAGAGGTGAGGGAGCATGTTACATAGACCTTGATAATTTCCCCCTTTCAATCTTTACAGTACAAAGTGATTATTTTTTGTTACTCCGGACGCTGTTGCATTACAGTTTAACTGCATAAATAGAACCTTGAGGTGATTGCTTGCGTGGAAGAACTAGCACAGGTAGCAGAGCTGGATAGCTGTACTCTTACTCGAGTTTGTTTTGTGCGCAGAATTTCTCAAGTTTGATGTAGGTTTGTTTTTAACCATTTTAAACCATCCTTACTTTATAAAAAAAGTGCCTTTGGTAATACCTCCCTACAACAGGATATAGTGTAGCTTGAAAAAAGATTGATTACTGCAATAATTGATTTTTGCTATACCTATTTTAACTTTTTAGTAATAGAGATGAGACTGTGGATTCTTCCACTTTTTAAAGTATAGCAATTAAATATGCAACAGCCATTTATGAATTTTTTTTCACTGTTTCACTTCAGAATTTTATAATGAAGCAAGCCATTGATGAATTGACTTTTCTGACAAAAAGAAATGTTTCTGTTTAGAAAAAATGTGTGATGACAATCTGACAGGGTTACGGCTGTCATCAAACCCTTCTGTGATTTTGTGCCAGCTTATCTGATGGATCACTAGTGACTTAAAAGCACAGAAACTTTTGTAGTTCTTTTTTTGCAGAGCTTTTTTTCCCCTTCTGTGAGAGACTGAGCCCAGGCAATCTGAAGCTCTGAACTCTGGGTTTCGGAGCAGCTGTTTGGCCTGGGAGTTTGGAAGCCCTAAGGACTGCAGTTTCGGTGCACATGTTGAACCCTTTCAAAACTGAAGAGTCTTAAGAGCTGTAGGGTCCTCGAATGTCTCCTGGGTAATATGGCAGGAAACCAGGGCAGTTATGTTGGCCAAGTTCATAATTCAGTCAATGGTGAGCAGCAGAAAATGTGGCAATGATGGCATCAATTTTAATTAGCTGCGTTCTTTTCCCCACTGTAATTGGTTTTTCCAAAGTGTTGGGAAAAGATTGGAATTGTAAGTTTCGGGAAACTTCTTTTTGCATTTGTCTTGGCATTGGGAAGAATATTCTGAATTCCAAAACTGCAACAGAAATAGTACTGGTCAAATTACTATTTTTTTAAATGTATGGTTTTTGTGCAGAAACAGAAGAGTAGAAAACTACAAATACTGGGAGCTATATGCTTTTGTTGCAGAAGTAAGAGGTGTAGAGGAATGTACTTTAAGTTAGATGAATATGTGGTGTGAAAGAAACTAGTGGGTTTGGATATGCCTTACACAGAAACATGCACTATAAGAACTCTGGAGTTTTGTAACAGTACCATATGTCTTAATCTTTGACCAAACAAAAGCCCACTAAAGCTTACTGTATAGATGAAGTTGGTATAACTTCAGTGGTAGTTTAATCTCATGAAGTTGTAGCTACCACCTCAAAGTTGTCTTTCTACTTGAAAAAGTATGGTGAGCTGTGCAGAAGAGTATGCTTGTACACACCAGGGGTTTTTGCTAGGACAGATAGTAGTTAGTACTGCTCTTTTGGCTTTGTTCTCCAAAGTTACACCAGACAAGAGGTAATGTGTAGACTGACTGAAAGGAAGACCAAACTTTAAGATTAAACGCTTTTCTTCTTTTCTTCTGGGTGTTTTCTTCCCCCCCCCCTTTTTTTTTCTTTTCCCCTCTTAAAGGCACATGTATTCATGAAGTTCAAGACATTCTGATATTTCCAGTGAAGTAATAGAGATACTTGTGCCAATCTTTGGCTTCACACCTAAGAGACCGCAGTTTATGAAGTTATCAGGTTGCTGTCTTGAAACTTGTTTCTTGTTTCATGATTTTTGTGGTAATTACTTTTTCTGTTGTTGTATTGGTAAGTCTCTATCTCTTATAAGTAAATATTTACATGTGTGGAAAGCCATAGGAAACACTGTTACTAAGAGCTTGATTTGATAAATGTTGAGGAATGCATCTGTGATTCTTCATAGTGCTGGATTTGCTTGGCAGAACTTTATTTCTAGAGATAATGTGTCAGTAGAAGGAAAGAAAATGAAATAGCTCCTCTGTTAGAGGCTTCACTGAATCTCCAGATTTAGAATTTAAATCAAAATGGTTTAGTGGTAAACTGAAGATATTTTTCTATTTGTTTAGATGAAAAAATATTGAAATCCTCTATGGACTTCCAGAGGGGTTTTTATTTATAAATTCTGTAGTTACCCTTGCAGTCACAAAGTCCATGACTGTGATACATGTTTTCTTTGAAACTTGTTTTAGTAAATAAATATTATTTTCATAGGAGGGACAGATTTTAAGAAACTAGGAAGATGGTTACTTGCTCTTTTGTTATCATGGGCTTTTCTACTTAGAGAAAAGAGGAAAAATAATTTGGATATGGAATGAAATAGAAGATTTTGCGAAAAAGATTATACAGTTCTTAATTTTGATGGCATTAACCTCTCCTTTTATAATGATACTTAATTTGTGTTCAAGCTGAGTAGCTTTTCATAGTGGCAGATGTTCTTTCCTTCACTGTCTCACCGAAGCAAGATTTATTGTTCAGTTAATCACACTTTTTGCAGAGAAAAGAGTATTCTAAGAAACACCATTTCACATACTCCTACATTATTTGGATGTAGCCTTTTTCAGGTTATGTGTATTGTCACTCGTGGATAATAATTTAGTTTTTATTCAGATTGGGGTGGGGAAAGTCTTTAAGCATCCTTCTTAAATCCTTATGAGTGTAGTAATTCCAGAATAGGCCTTTTTGCCCCAGAAGTCTGAATACATGATGTGAAGTGTTGATGAAGGAATGTTGAGAACCCCATTAGTGCTGTGTTTTTGTCAGAACTTTCAACAAATCTGTTGAATTTGGTGTTTAAAAAAAATTCTTTTAAAATTAAAAATATCGGAGGCAGAGTCTTAGCAAATGCTAGCTTTTCTGGCTAAATGCTTGCTTCAGTCTGTAATTCAAAACCCTTTTGTCTAACAGTTGTTGCTTTCCTCCAGTCTAAACTGCAGGAGTCTTGCCAGGTTTTCTGAAAAATACCTGGTAGTTGCTGTTGGTAGTAATTGATTGCAAAATTGAAAAAAATCAAAACATAGTTTGCAATTGTATTAATTGAGGATGCTTTTGTCTTTTTAGGTCTAACTTCAATTGCAGCTCTGGTCAACAGTTTAAATGAGCTTGGTTGGTCAGGGTTAGACTGGCTCTTAGGAAGTATTTCTTTCCAGAAGGGGTTGTTGGGCGTTGGAATGGGCTGCCCAGGGCAGGGGGGGAGTCCCCATCCCTGGAGGAGTTGAAGAGTCGGGTTGACCCAGCGCTGAGGGATCTGGTGGAGTTGAGAACGGTCAGTGTGAGGTTCATGGTTGGACTGGAGGAGCTTCAAGGGCTTTTCCAACCCAGATGATTCTGGGATTCTGTGATAACATAATCCCCCTCTGTGCATATGGTGTGTTGCATAAGTAGTTTGCACACTGGCCTATGTAGGAGGTGGCTCTCCCAGAGGAACTGGGAAACTGTGGTGTGAATTGGATGGGTAGAACTGCTTAGCTAAATGTATAGGCAGATGTTGTATAGCTAAGTCAGAGTTATGTTGTTTTCTATGGAAATGGAAAAAGCCAAGGGGGAAAAGAGTTGTCACACAGGGTGACCAAGAGAACAACTGGAATTCATTAGGAGAAGCACTTACCAGGAGAAGAGTGGGGACATTATAAACAGGAGGATATATTTGTAGGTGATAGTGATAACATATGCAACACTAGTAGTATTTGTCTTGCTTGTATGGGTTTTTTGTTCTTTTTTTTAATTCCCCCGCCCTTTACTGTTGTAAGTACTGTTTGTTCCTTGGAGACAATTTCCATTCAGTCATTGCCTATATGCTGAGAAAAGGGACAGAGACAAATCAAGGCTGTCTAGAGCCTTAGAATAATAGTAGTAGCTTCTGTACTAGGGGGAAAAAACCCCAACCAAACAGAAAACAGTGTTGTGGCAAATCAGAGGAGGGGAAAAAAAGCTTTAAAATGTTTTTGCAAGCGTAGAAACTTAAGTCACTTGTAACAAACATTAAGTGGCAGAGTCACATTTCTGTCCTTGCTTTCAGTATTGCTTTGTGGGAATTGAAAGAAAGAAAATTAAAAATGGGCTAGAAAAAATTACCTTTTTCTTCTGGTGTAGTTAGTAGAAATCATCAGTTTAGCAATGGCAGTCTTGCAGTTACGAAAGCCCAGGTGGATGGAGGTTGGCTGAACACAGTTGTGACTGAAGAGTTTGATTGCTGCCTTGGCTCTTGCCCCTGTGAGCAGTATGGATGTGCTGGCTAAACTTCTTGCTGTGGACATGGCTTAGATCAGAAAGCAGAACTGAGTACCCGCGCTGGTAGTGGGTCTTTGAGCTCAGTCAGGTATTACTGATTCGCTGTTCAGTAAGAAAATGAATCTCTTAATCCTTTTGATATAACACTTGAGTCTTGTGCTTTCCTTTTTTAATATACTTATTATTTCAATACACTTAATGCCCTGACTTCCAGTATATAGTTTTTTAAACTCTAAACAATGTAGTGGCATATTTGGAGGAGGGCGGCTGTAGATTTGAAGGCAAAAAAAAGTCATTTCTTGATAAGAATAAATGAAGGGCTGTTATTTATTCCAGGCACTCTTCTATTCGAGCCAGGATCATTTGCATGGTCATTCC
The DNA here is from genome assembly GCF_047716275.1 of Strix uralensis. Classification (NCBI taxonomy): domain Eukaryota; kingdom Metazoa; phylum Chordata; class Aves; order Strigiformes; family Strigidae; genus Strix; species Strix uralensis. Next base: position 82,354,470 of record NC_133975.1, read on the forward strand.
ATGTTGATCACAGCTACAGAAAGTTAAAAAAATGTCAACAGGGAAAGCTGAGTATGAGGTTTACTGTAGCATGTCATTTAGTACTTCTTACATCCAAACTCTTAACTGTCTCTGCTTGAGCTGTGACAGCAATCTCTGCCAATTTTGAGAAGGCAAGTGCAGTGTTTTCCAGCTGTTCTGGATCGAGGCAGCGTCAGAAATGACAGAAACAGATGTGCTGGTTCTTGGTTTCTGTTGGAATTTGTAACCCGGTGCCTTTAGTTGTGCTGAAATTGTCTGCAGTTAATCTGCTGAGCTATGAAATGTGATGGCAGTTGAGGAGCTGGCACACATTTGCTTCTAGCATGTGCTATACGAGGGCTGCGACTTTCAGTAGGAGAGGAAATGCTTAATGTTATGTTGCTAAATCTCATAAAACCTGCCAGAGCTTTATTCAGACTGATTATTCACTTCATCTTGTATTCTTTCTTGACTTTTTGAGATTCATTTTATTCCTCTTGTAAGGTTATTCTTTGCTATTCTTACACAATTCCATGTTTGGAACATGTTCTGTTTTGTTCCTCTTCCGTGATTTCCTTTGTTCCTTTTGCCTTTCTGCCTTACTTGTAGCTGTTATTCTCTAGTCTCTACAAGCTAGCAAAACACTTTCAAACATGTTTCCTCAAATAAACTCATAACCTTGTTTTACTCCTAGAATTCCATTATTACACAGTTTTTAAATAATGTACTTTTCAAGTATTATAAAGTGGATATCCAGTTTAAGTCAAAAGTTAAAGTTATGTGAAGGAAGACTTGCAGGGTGCAAACTTCAGATATCGTAGAGTGGTGGCTTCCTTCCCCCCTGCTGCCCCGATCCGCTGTAAAATACCAGTCAGATGTCTTGTTTCTGTAGAAGAATATTGGGATTTGTTGTCTGTTCTCTAGCATCTAGGGAAGTGGTCTGCAAACCTTTTTGATTGCACACTCCATCAGTAAATATACATGCACCCCCAATAAATGTATATAAACGTATAACTATTTATAAATTGTATACATGTACTGCTATATTAGTATATCATGTACATGATAAACCATACAAAAATAGAAGTTAAAAAGGGTGAGATAAAGATAAAATAAAAACTATTTTGAACTTTAAAATTTTATTTAGTAATGGTACAAAAATATTTTCTTTCTGCTCCCCTGAGGATTGTCTTGCACACCCCCTGGCATCCACATACCTCACTTTGGATGCACTGGGAGACTTTTTGAGAATTATTTACTTTACATTTTTTATAGTTTTCTTAGCTTAAGAAACTGCAATTTTCAGAAGATCAAATATATTATTGTACATTAGTAACATGTTGTGGATATATATATTTTTAGAAGTATTCCTGTTCATTGTATGTGGTATACATAAGAATAATTGTGTAGTTGTTTGCACTTCTTTATAATGGGAAGGGGCTTACTATGCTTGTGATTTCCTTGTCAAATTGAAATAAATTCAATAATTATTTGAATAATTAGTAAAACTAAAGGTTTAAAGGAAGTATCTTAAAATGCTTTCTTATTGAATTATTACTACTGTCTTTGCACACCAGTTTGATTGAAGGAAAACAGATATCTTTGGTAATCTTTTGTGTTGTTTTTTTTTTTTTTTTTTTTTTTTTTTTTTAAAAAAGCTAGGTGTTAGTTTTCCAGATGCTGAATACTAAGCAGATTAGAAAAGGTAATTTAGTGAGAAGAAAGCCTGGGCAAATTGTTTCAGGTAAGTGGTTTTTTTAGGTGTATCCAAACATATTATTAGACTTGAATTTTTTTTTTTTTTCCACTAGTCATTGCAAGAGAAGACTATTCTCTGGCAGAGGGAGTCAATCTACTTTGCACATTTCAACCTACCTGTAACTTCTGTTGGACCCTTATTTTTAATTATATGTAAACTTAAAGTTATATTTGTTTGGGTTTGGTGTTAGTGTTGTACAGTTGAGGTTGTTTTTTTTCTGATTTGTCCTATAGGCAGAAAGAATTTGCTTCTGCCTGTGGTATACAGTGTGAATGTCCTGACTGGTGGAGGTAGACACAAGCAGGGCATTGTCTGTAAAGTCATCCTGACTGTATGGTTTGCTCCTCACTCTGAACTTGTTGATTCATATGATATTAGAAATGTTATCTTTTGGGCTCCTTCCTTAAGATCTCTATCTTAAGATAGGACAGGATGCAGACCTGTGCAGCTTGGTGACTGAGGTGTGGTTAGTCTGTTTTTCTCAGTGTATAGCGGATTGGGTTTGTTTGCTGATGGGTGATATCTCCAGGCTTGACAAAAAGTTATGTGCTTGATGAAGTTACATGTGTCTGGATCCTGAAGAAAATCTATTTTTCATATTCTAGTAAATTCAAATAAAAATGTTAGATAACTTTTAGAAGTGTAGCTAGGGAGGGAAGTGCTGGGATAATGAAATGGACGGTATGGTACAGTGCTTTGCTATGTGTGTTTCATGTATTTGAGCTTAAATTCAGAGTAATGTAACCCGAGCTGACTTTCTACTGGATGTCATAAAATGACAGATTTCTGATTTTTAAAATGTCAAACCCATAAATCATTAGTTTGCTAAGATTGCACTAGCAAGCTATTAAAGAACATGGCAGTATTTACTGTAGATAAATGCAAATTTAAAAAGGTTCTCTGTATCATGGTTTAAATGATTTATTTGCTTTCAATGCACATATGAATCTGATGTGATGTAAAGATTTAGGATATTTCATTTCCTGTATGGAGCTACAAATTTGCATATTATTAAACCATCTCTTGGAGTCATATCCTTCTGGTATGTCTTAAACGGTATCCCAGGTTAAGGTACATTGAAAAAAGTTAATTAAAACAAAGCAGAATTTAATGCTATTGATATGGATACTGGAAAGATATGAATTTCAGCTGGATTTAGATATAGTCTATATTAACATCTATTGAGATCTGTAATAGAAGCCAAACTTGGAAGAGCTGCCAGGTTTTGTGTATACGCCTTTAGACACTATTTGGAGTGTGTTGAAATTTTTGTCTCGAAATCGATTTGCAAAAAGCCAACTTGGTGTAGTCCTTTGTTTCCTCAGGGCTTGGAAATAAAGCTTGTAGTCACACGGCCTCCTCAGGAGCAAAGGGCATCAATGATCAGTGTCGTGCTTCAGACAAAAGTTGGTAGTGAATCAGTTTTGTACCGTCTCCTGTTTTCTTCTCCGAACTTGTCCAATGGCTGGCAGGTTTGCTGGGTATACCCACTGTTTGGTCTGTGTCAGAGAGTGGTTCCCTGGGCCCTTAGTACTCGTGTTTTGTGTCATGTTCTTGGCAATCCTTCTTTTTACATCAGCTGTCCCATCTCTTGATGGGTCAGTAAGGATTGAGAGGAGGGTAAAATTCCTAATATTGGACTTGTCTATGTCTTTCACTTTTGGAATCTGTTGAATTTCCAGAAGGGAAGACAGAAGCACTGTGCACGATGGTGTGGAGTGCTGTAACTGTTTTGAGTTTGAGTGTGGTATTTGTTTTTAATTTGAACTGTTTGTACTGAGATAATTTTTTGAACGGATACCAAACTGATAAAGTAAATGTAGAAGTTTTTTATTTTTGTAGGATAAAATTTAACTTTGATCATTTAGCTTAAAACTGGGATTGTTCGCTTTACAATTTCATTTTTTGGTATGTATGTAAAATTTCCAAAAGCTTGTTCTAAAATAGATTAAAACCCAAAATGTATAAAATTTGAAATGATAGTGCTGTTCCCCCTGTTCCCGTGTTGAAAAACATTGTGTAGAGCTAATTCTTCTAGTATTGCTCTGCTTGCACTGGGACTTCAACTGCACACTACAAACTGAACTAACTGTGTTTAGTGAACACAGTAAAAATGCTTACAAGCGGAGTGAAAATACTAGGTTATTAACTAGGGTCAATATAGCATCATTGATTACAGCATAATTATCTTTTAAAACTGGGGTTTTTTTACCACCTTCTGTTGGGAAGGAGAAACCCATAGGTAAATGTCACCACCATAAGGATGCTTCAGATCTATCGTACCTACCTGGACAAGAATCTTGCTTTTTTACATTTGTTATTTTGGCTGAGACAGTCAATTTATACATAGACATAGTTCAGTGCCTTTTTAAAGAAGAGGTTTTTTAATGAACTCTGTTACGTGTCAGATTAACTGGCTAGGAGATATTTGCTACTCTTCCTGTGGAAATCGGGTAAAATCTGTGCCTTCTGTAGTTAGTTGTGAAGTTGAAGAAACTCTGGATTTATATAAACCAATACTGAAATGTAAACTTTTCTGCTATTCTGAAATCTCATCCAGTCTTATTTCCTGGAGATACAGCTTTCTTCTTCGTTGTGACGGAGCATGAGGTATAAGCTGCTGATATAAAGCTGTCTTGGGGAGGGAGAGAGTTATACTGTGCTGAGGCACTATATTAAAAATACGTAATGCTGGGCTAACGGTTTCAAATACAACGTTAGGTGGCAGTAGTAGACTTAACACCTTGTGGGTGCTTGTTAAATTTACTTTTAAGCAGTTTTCCAAATGAGAGACAGGCTTGAAGATGTTTTATTATAATAGAGAACATTCAGGTTACATCACAATGAATGGAAGCAATGGGAATGATTTTTCCTGAGTTGATCCAGCTTTGCTCATGATTAATACAGTATTGAACAGAATCATATGAAACCATCAAGGTGTAAGTGGGTGCAACGTTGTGCAATGCCACTATTGATACGCCTGGTTAACATAGACCTTTCTATTTGGGAAAGGTAAATGAAAGTGTAGGCTCTGTTAGAAACTTGGCAACAGGAGAGAAAGCAGCTAAATAAGAAGAAAATTTACTTTTTTTTGTCTTTCTTACCATCCTTTTTTCCTTGGAAAGCAGGAGAGATGAGTACTATTAGTATTCATTTTTTGTAATGTAACTGTTGGGTAGCGTTGGATGGGGGGAACAGGTGACTTCAGCCTGAGATATCAGCAGGAAAACTGTGGTTTTCTGCTCAAGAAATACCTGTTTGCTCTTTGTCTGATTGTTATTGTTTTGTTTTGTTTTTAACATGCAGAAGGCTAGTCCAAAGTTGGAGCAAGGTTAAAGAGGATGCTTATGGAAGAGGCTGGAGTAGAATCTTTCCTTCTGTGAAAGTCACTGGTCACTTGCATATTCACCGTCTCATGTTACTTTAAACTTTGAGCTACTGCTAAGGTAGCAAGTGGCTTTAAATCATCTGGGTCTTGCTGGAAGGTTATGACCTTGCTTTTCATGAGTGGGTCTTCCCACAGTTCTTTGGGCTTTGTCTAGTTTTTCTGGTTGCATTATGGTTGATATAGTGGCAATATATTGAAGAAAAAAGGTTGACGTCCAGGCTTTCTGTCCCTTTCTTGCCTCCCTATAACCTCCCTGGCCCTGAGCCCTGTTTGTCATGATTTCATTGACTTGACGTTCACGCTAATGTCACTATTTGATATGCTTATCCAAACTATCAGTAGGCTTTCCTACCAAATCTCCTCTTAGGACTCGTGTTTTAATGTGTTCTCACCTCCAAGTGTTGTGTTAGTGATAGAAAAGACTGCATGGAAAAGTGGGGGCTGAGTGGCAGAGATTGCTGCAAATTAGTATGTATGAGTTAGTTATTCTTTTTCACTACCTTTTTCCTCTTCTGGTCTGTAGAGGCCTTTCCAAATAAGAACCATCTTTTTATCCCACCCAGGATGTGTACCATGGTGTTGACTTTTACTGTTTATTGTGTGCCCTCAGGGGATTTGACTGGCTTGGGATCACTCATGATCCCATGAGATCCTTGCCCTAAAGAGATTTTAATTCTTCCCAAATCTTTGGCATGTATTTTTGATGATCAATACATTCGTTTTGAGTTTCTGAATACATGAAAGGGGATAGAGTCCAGGATGTGGGTTATTACTTTGGTGGAATACAAGAGTCAATGCAGGCAAAGAATATTGTTTATTGTTACTCAGAAGCATAACGGCTAAAATGAATTCCATCTTTTTTGTGTTTGTGGTCTCCAGAAGCTGCGTTCACGTTTCATCATCAAGGGATGAAAAAGATTGAGGTTATTCTGTTTGGTTTTTCTTCTCTTTTTTTTTTTTTTTTTTTTAACCTTGGGTTAACTGTTCTAATGTAAAATTGCAGTAGGAACAGGACCATTTTGGATAACATAGCTATTTTGTGAACAGAGGTAAAATGCAGGGTGTATATCAAACCTTTAATTGTTGAAATGGCAAGTGGTTTAGCTTCAGCACATTCTTCTTGATGTTTGTCTTGTATAAGTACCTTACTCTTATAAACAGAAGATTTTTGGCAGTTATCAGCTTTGTACACACAGCTTTGGGTTCTTATTAAGTATAAATTTTTAAAATTTTTACTGAGATAGAGCTGGCCTATTTGACTGCATTTTTTTTTCTTCATGGGATAGGCAATTTCCATTGGATAGGCATTGTCCATACTTGTTGTTTTGAACATACTAAAGAAACAGTTCTGAGATTACAAAATCAGCATCTTGAGGAAAAGGGAGGTCACAGTTTGCTTGGTTAGCAGTTCTTTCATCCTGACTTTAGGGAACAAAACAAGTACATTTGTGTTGATGTGTAGGTTGTCTAGTAACCAGAAGGAAGAGGAAGCTCTGTAGAGGTGAAGTCTTTTTTGGAGGTTTGAGGTAAAACTATGGAGATCCAGCACTATAGTTCTCCGAAGTATAGGCAATTTGATTTTCTAGGAGAAACGTTAATTGTGGTCTTGGACGTGATTTATTTTTTTCTGTTATAGTTCATTGAAATACTTTTCCTCACATTGTCTTACAAGCTTTTGAAATATTTTATATCTGCCACTGGAAGAAATTACTTTAAATTAGATAAATAGTTAGACCATGATTTTTTGTAGAAAGTGGAGCTTGACTGTGTCTATTCTGAGCCATTTTCTGCGTACTGTAGTTTGGATGTTGCTCACCCAAAGAGTGTATCATCTCTCTTATATCTTGGATCACTTCTCCCATTTTATGTTAGATGAAAGGTTCATTCAAAGAGAGGTTTTGTGTGTTTAAATTGGCTTTTTGTTTCTATTTAGAAGTGAGGTAGTGCTATTTTACACTTAAAATTAGTGCTATTATGTTGACTTCTTGTTAGTTTGGATCTCTAAGGGGAAAAAAAAAAATCACACACTCTGTGTAGGTGAAAATAGCTGTAAAGTATTCTCCCTGTTCTCAATCAGCTAAATGTAGAAACATTTTACCAAAAAGCTTGAGCTATTGATTTAGTTTATATTTTTTTGAAGGTAAATATAACTGGCAAAATGTAAAATTTGTGAGGATGTATTTGAATACTTCGAATACTGCACTTTAAAACCATTTCTGTAAGCTTATACTTACATGCTGAAGAAAGAAAACGTTATGCCACCCTGTAGGTTGCTATAAAGATTGTTTATGCAGCTCAGCATAGGACTTAAAATACGTTGAATTGGAGAATTTTGAAAAATGTACTGTGCGACACAGGAGACCAAATCATGCTAAAGTGCAAGGAAAGACTATACATCAGTTCAAAGGCTACATTATTCAAAAAAATACAACCATAAAAAAGGTAATAAGATTACATTCTCACACTTCATGGCTAGTAAGGTGCATTAAGCTGCTCAGATATTCATAACTTACTGTGACATTTGGGAAGATTACATTTTGCTGTGCACAGCCATTACTGCAGCTCAGATAATAACTAGCCAATGCATGGACCTGGATTATGATCCCTGTCATTGGAAACAAATTTGTGTTTTGAAGGTTGATCAGTTTCAAATCACCATTAGAAAGGGTTAATATGAAATACTGTGGGGTGTGTGGGTGCTTATGTGTATCTAATGGGTATGCATACATATAGTACATCAACTGCACTCTGCTTTTGGTATATTGCTTTCTCTGTCAGTTTTTTTGTCCTCACTTTCCCTTAAAGGAAATGTTAAAATGGTAATTATTTCCACCATAGCATATTATTTCTAGAATGTACTTGCTGAAATGCTTATGTTTGCAGATTAGATTGGAAACCTAATTTGACAGCTTCCTGGATGGGTGGTTACTGATAATAGTGTATCTAGCCAAAAATGAAAGATTGGTGGTGTAGACTATAGGGTGAAGGTAAGGTCACCTCCAGATGCCGTATATGATTTTGGTGTGATAATTGATGGTTGACTGATAGTTAAAACCAAATGCATAAAGAGTTGAATTTCTTGTTAAAAATTAGCAGGTGTTTTGTGGCTAGAGTTTAACCTTCAGCTATTCTGTCTGCACATGGAATGCAGTATTTTCTTTGTTTCTTACCTTGATGGTGAGAAAGAGAGTGGCTTCTTGAGGAATACCTCAGTTTTGTAGAGGATGATAAATTCAGTGTAAAATAGATTGGTTCTGTGTTTTCATTTTCAAAATGTTTTGTTCAGGGTTGTTTTTTTTTTAAGGGTTTCGTACTTTTTTCCTTTGCATTTGTTTTGGGAGAATTCTGTGTTAATTCATTCTGCTCAGTGTTCTCCCTTGAATTCTACCTTACAGAGCTTTCTTGAGGTAGGCCTCTGCTCTGCCTTATGGAAGGGGAAAACTGAGGCTTGAACAACAATAATGACTTGATAGATTTGTTTGAGTTGACAGCGTGAGTTGATATAGAGAAGCTGGGAGTATAATTCAAGTCTCCCCATTCAGTTCCTGCGGTTTCCCTAGATATTAAGGAAGCATCTGATAGTAAATTGCATAATTATTTTTCATGACCAAGAGGGGAGAAAATGGAAAAGTGTAAATTACTGTTTAGAAATTGTTGCCACAAGACATTGTCTATTCTGTCATAAAAGCAGTAAGTTTCTCTGCTTCTTGTGGTGGTTGGCATTGCTGATTTATGCCCGGAAGACCAAAGATTGCTTCTTCAAAGTGACAAGATTTAGACACTTGAGAAAAATGTATGGTAATTCCAGTAGTTAATGAAGAGTGTATATTCTGTTCTGTTGGGTACGTTTATCTGCAGATCCTGACCAGTGGAGAGAAGCTGTTGGAGCTAATACAGAAACAAGTTAGTATATGCGTTTTGGGGCAGTTTTGACATGGTATGACTTTGGCAAGTGACAGTACTGAAGCTGTTAATGGTCAAAGCCTGTAAAAAGAACACCGTGTAGGACAGAAAAAATGTCTTTTATTAGACAAACTTGTAGAAGTGAGAACGAGCTGAAATACTTCTGATAATAAGTCCGTTTTGATCATTTGAGTCAATGCTGTCTGAATTCCTGTTTGTATGCTGGTATATAATGGGTGTTTTGGCAAGCATTAAGTTTAATACAGTTCTAAAGTCCAAGAGAAGTTTAAAAAGTGAAGGGTGGGAGTTGGAGCAGAGGAGTTAGGTTAGTACAATCCGTCTTTCCTTCAGCTGGAATTTTTATTTTGTTGAGTACACACATGAAAATGTGTGCTCCCCCTCCACCTCCTTGGAATGTGCTTATGTGGTTAGTGTATGTTCAAACAAAGCCTGCATCTAGGAGACCCAAAATATTGCAGATTTAAGAGCCTTAGCCAAAGCATAGTCAAAGGCTTCAGACAATGCTGCTGTTTCACATTCATGAAAATATAGTAAGCCTTTGCTTCCTTTTAGTAATGAAACTGGCAGTTAATACTTAACCAACTTTATTCAGTATCTCAGGAATGACTCTTAGCTCAGCTTTATATGTGGCAATATTTCTGATGTGCCTCAGCTCCTTTTGGCTAGAATTGCTCTCTTATTTGAGGAGTGTTAAGCACACGTGAAGGGAAGCTTTTAGGGCCACTCCAGGCCATTTAAACTATCTTGGCTGACTTGGCTCTCGCCTGTTTTGGAACGCTCACTTGGTCTCTTCACTTTTCAGCTGTGTGGGGCAGCTAAGGACATCTGTAACTTAAACTACCCAAATGTTCTTCTGCAGCAATTGTCTCATAGGAGGTGCCACCTCAGGGGCACCTTTGTTGAAGCTGCTCAACAGAACTTGAAATAGAGGAAGAATAAGACTTGATATATTGATATTGGCCTCATTATGGGGTTTTTAGCTTATGTCTTTGATAGCTTTCTACTTGCAGAATGAATAACTTTAAATGTGGAATGGTACTTCGATACATTAAGACAATTGTATTAAACATTGTATTAAAATTATTTTTTTTAAAAAATCTTTTGTCTGAAAGCTTGTTGGGGGCCACTTTGACTTGGAAATGAACTTTATCATCCAAGAAGGAGAGGGCATCACCTGCATGGTAGACTTGCTGGACAAGTGTGACATTACCTGCCAGGCTGAGGTGTGGAGCATGTTTACAGCAATCTTGAAGAAAAGTATACGCAATCTACAGGTGTGCACAGAAGTGGGGCTCGTTGAGCAAGTGCTCAAGAGGATTGATAGAGCTGACAACATGATCGCAGGTACAGTTTCACCCAGCGTCTGACCCACACTGTACTCCTTTTATGTAAAATCTCATGGAAACATAAATTATAGAAATTTGACATTGCATTTCATTAAGCAATTACATTGCTGTTCTTTTCCTTTTCAGATCTCTTAGTGGATATGCTGGGTGTGTTGGCTAGCTATAACTTGACAGTTCGAGAGCTAAAGTTGTTCTTCAGCAAGCTTCAAGGAGAAAAAGGGAGATGGGTAAAAGAAAACAAACTTGAAACCATTTTTCTAGTGTTGTTTATTTTTTTCCTAATGTTCCCAAGTTAAAAGGCTGTTTGATAACCTTTATAATAAGCAAATTTTAAATGTACCAAGAAATACAGGATGCTTTCTGGTATTATATCAAGGAATCTTTTTACTTGCAGGCAATTAAAATACAGAGAGTAGAATAGTGATGAAATTAAATTTCCTCATGGATCTGTGGACTGGATTGGTCTTTTGGAATACCTGAGAATAATGTGGTGACTCTCTAAGCAAGTGTTTTTATGCACACGTTTTAAATTTTGTAATTCCAATTATGTGAAATCGAAGGAAAAAGGATTAACTTTTTTTTTTAAACAAAAGAGAAGTAAATAAAAGATGTCTACATATGCAGTTCAATGTGCTCCTGTTTTCACATTGTTCTTCTTTACCTGAAGATTGAAAAAGTTTATCTAGTTAGGGAAGTGAGATGAAATGAAATTGAAAAGAAGGCAGTAAGCTCCAGCTGAAAAATCATATCGTGTGATTTCTCCTGTTCCTGTGTGAACTAGAAGGGGAGAAGAGAGTCTCCTTTTACTGTAGAGAACCTCTTTCCCTAAAGTAAAAATGTGTATGTTGTAGAGGTCACCAGATAAAGTTTTCTTTAACACAAAATTGTTTTGCTGGAATTGGGAGCTGTTTAAACAATTGTTTTACCTGCTTTGAATTTTAATTCAACTCCTTTTATCTCTAAATACTCTGCCTAGTGTAGAGAAAAGGTAGCACGGTGTCTCTGTTGACTTCAAATAACTAAAAAAAAAAAAATGTATTCAATATGAAAGCCAGTATGCACAAATAATATAGCAAATTTTAAAAGACCCTTTGAAATAAATAACTTTGGAGATCTTAACTTGTGCAAATAAAAACACTGAACTCTGACAGAGGGTTTAAACTTAATAATTGAACATGCAGAGTATATTTAAGCATAGATGAATTAAAGTTGTCTCTGTAACATTAACTTTTTCATTTCCTGTCTGTGCTATTTGCATTTAATTTCCTTTCTTTATTAAAAACTAAATATAGAGGAAAGGAAGAGAAAAATGCCACAGTTGCATTACTAAGAAGTTGCACAACTCCATAAATCTTAAAATCAGCAGTGCTGTAAAGATACAAAGTATTTGGCTACAACACAGGTTACCTAGTTGAATTCTATAGTGCTTGAAGACATCTAAGCAGTTCTCAGTGTTCCCTCCTCAATTTTAATTCAGATTCATGAAGCACTATTTGTCTGACTGTAATTTTGGTACATTTGAAATACTTGTAATGGATCATGCAGTGCTTGGTTTTCAGAGGGTGGCTCCTTACAAGAGGGGGAAAAGGGCACTTTCAGGAAAAGATCAGAAGTGTAAAATTGTAGTTTAAAAATAGATCTACTGGAAAGTTATGAAGTGGTAAAAAAAGACGCACAAAATTGTCCTGTCACTATGACCAGTATTTGCTCTACTTCTGTTGTGAGCTTATATACTTGATTTGGAGTTTATAGTTGCCGAGTATTGCAACAAAATCAGTGCAGAATTAGGGTGATGGTGGGGAAGTGTAAGTATGCACACTGAGCGCTCAGTTTAGGTGCTCCAAACCACCCATGAGACTTGAATCTTTCTCCATGGACTTATATGAAGGGATATATCTAACCAAAGACACTTTAATCTAGTATATGACTGTAGTCCTGGTGAAAATAGTCCTGTCTGCTGATTCCTCCCTCTCCCTTTTGCTGGGTATTCCCCATCTCCCTTGTGCTGGCACAGGTTTCATGCAGCCACCATCCAAAACTGCTGTAACTGAATATTGGTTTGCATTTGTTTTTCTGAAATTAGTTTTCCAGCTGGATCAATTAATTTAGCTCACTACAAACGCACACGAACGGTAGCGCTGATGGCGATGAACAGACAGAGGGACGAACGTTCAGGGTCAGTTTAGTTTATGCTGCATGAAAGTGGCTCTGGCCTTTTAAGCCTTTAATTTAGTTATCCAATGAATTGTATTTCAGTGCGCTCACTGGGTATTATGTGAAGGTATCCATGTTTCTTTGTTAATGTTGTTTATTGAAAGTGCTAAGTCTCTTAGCAGAGTATTACTCAACCATGTGCAAAGCTTTAAAATGTGACAAAATTCATTTTTTGTGTGTATAGTCTTTTCTTTCTTATAGGTGCGTGTTATTTATTTACAAGTGTAATAATTTTCTTTGTCAGCCACCGCATGCTGGGAAGTTACTGTCTGTGTTAAGACACATGCCTCAGAAGTATGGACCTGATGCCTTCTTCAACTTTCCAGGAAAAAGTGCTGCAGTATGTAGATCTTTTAAGTCTCTTGTTTGTTCATTTGTTGTTCTATTATGGCCATTGGTTATTTTTGTTTGTGGTGTTCTTTCATCTCATCTGTCATTGTCATAGATGTAGAGTTTTAACCAGATTTTTTTTCTCTGCCTGACACCTACGTTATGCCTAAATAAATCATGCTTATAATGAATGTGCATTATCACTACAGAAGGACAAATACTATTACATAACGAATATAAATGAGGTGCGCTTTGGTTTTTTTTCAGACTGGTTCACTTAAATCTTGTTGCAAGGAGTATCTGCCTGCTTTTCACTCCCATATTTCTGTGGGAATGGTGCTTGTGTTAGTATCCAGCTTGTATGAGAGTGACTTTGTGGTGGGTTGACCTTGGCTGGACACCAGATGCCACTGAGCTGCTCTATCACTCCCCTTTCTCAGTTGGACAGGGGAGAGAGAATATAATGAAAGACTTGTGGGGTGAGATGAGGACAGGGAGATCACTCACCAGTTACTCTCAGGAGCAAAACAGACTTGACTTGGGGAAACTAGTTTATTACCAATCAGATCAGAGTAGGGTAATTAGAAATAAAACCAAATGCTAAAACACCTTTCCCCCACCCCTCCCTTCTTCCTGGGCTCAACTTCACTCCCAGTTTCTCTACCTCCTCTTGCCGAGTGGCACAGGGGCACGGGGAGTGGGGGTAGCAGTCAGTTCACCACACACTGTCTTTGTAGCTCCTTCCTCCTCACACTCTTCCCCTGCTCCAGCATGGGATCCCATCCGTTGGAGATGGATGAACTTCTCCCATGTGGGGTTTTCCCACAGGCTTCAGATCTTCACAAACGGCTCCAGTGTGGGTCCCTCCCACGGGGTACAGTCCTTCAAGAACAGACCGCTCCAGCCTGGGCCCCCCACAGGGTTGCAAGTCCTGCCAGAAAAGCTGCTCCAGCATGGGCTCCTCTTCTTTGCCGGCTGAACGTGAGCCAGTAGTGTGCCCAGGTGGAAGAAGGCCGATGGTATCCTGGCTTGTATCAGCAATAGTGTGGCCAGCAGGGACAGGGAAGGGATCTTACCCCTGTGCTCGGCACTGGTGGGGCCGCCCCTCGACGACTGGGTTCAGTTTTGGGCCCCTCACTCCAAAAAGGCCATTGAATGACTCGAGTGTGTCCAGAGAAGGGCAACGAAGCTGGTGCAGGGTCTGGAGCACAGGTCTGATGGGGAGCGGCTGAGGGAACTGGGGGGGTTTAGTCTGGAGAAGAGGAGGCTGAGGGGAGACCTCATCACCCTCTACAACTCCCTGAAAGGAGGGTGCAGAGAGGGGGGATGAGTCTCTTGACCCAAGGAACAAGCGCCAGGACAAGAGGGAATGGCCTCAAGCTGCGCCAGGGCAGGGTTAGACTGGCCACTAGGAAGTATTTCTTTGCAGAAGGGGTTGTTGGGCGTTGGAATGGGCTGCCCAGGGCAGGGGTGGAGTCCCCATCCCTGGAGGGGTTGAAGAGTCGGGTTGACCCAGCGCTGAGGGGTCTGGTGGAGTTGGGAACGGTCAGTGTGAGGTTCATGGTTGGACTGGAGGATCTTCAAGGGCTTTGCCAACCGTGATGATTCTGTGATTCATGGGTCACAGGTGCTGCCAGGAGCCTGCCACAGCACGGGCATCCCACAGGGTCACAGCCTCCTTCAGGCACATCCACCTGCTCTGGCGTGGAGTCCTCTCCGGTCTGCAGATGGAGATCTGTTCCACCGTTAAGGGGACAGCCTGCTTCACCATATGCTTCACCATGGGCTGCAGGGGAATCTCTGCTCCAGTGCCTGGAGCGCCTCTTCCCACTCCACTGACCTTGGTGTCTGCAGAGTTGTTTCTCTCACATATTCTCATTCCTGTCTTCCATCTGCTGTTGTGCATCACCTTTTTCCCCCTTCTTAAATATGTTATCACAGAGGCGCTACCAGTGTTGCTGATCAGGACAGCTTTGGCTAGCAACAGGTCCATCTTGGAGCTAGCTCTGTTGAACATGAGGGAAGCTTCTGGCATCTTCTCACAGAAGCCACCCTTTGTAGTCCCCCCGGGTACCAAAGACTTGCCACGCAAATCCAATACAGCCTTACATCTAGAAACCTTTGCTAGTGAAACCACAGAAAGTGTTGAAGTAGAATGGCTATACTTGGACCGTGTGTTAGTTTTTTTAATGATCAGATGGTATGAAAAATGTATATTATTTATAAGAATTCTCTGAGAAAATGTGGATCCGAGAGATGTATATGCTGAATAATACTGAAAGAGGATTAAATTTAACAATGATTAGTCCTCTTGTAATTGTTCAGGTAACTGATTCATTTTTAAGTTCTATGGTGTTCACTTGAAAGAGAATTTGAAACTAAATAGATAGTTGGAAAACGCTGTGCAGAACTTTCTGTAGGAATTTAAGTGTATCAGCTCTTTTGCTCCTAAAATCTTAGGATGAAATAGTATGTTCAAAATTTCATGCTTAATTCTGAATAAGAATTTGAATAAGACTTAGATGACTCCAGTTTTCTTCGCGTAAACCCATTATCTTTCTGCCTCGCTGACTTGAGATTAAATTTCACCAACTTGATGACATAATATTTTTGGAATGAAAACTTGAGACTGAAAAATGCAGACTGCTAGAAAAATGCTTCTTCAGTTATGTTTATCACATGCAGCAGAACTTGGCAATAGACAGACATATTTTTGTTACTTCTGGCTATTCATGTACTGTTTTTGTATTTAACTTCTAATAATTGTGTTGAATACTTGAACTGTATGTGATACCGAGGTCCCTCAGTAACCTTAGTGTGAATATTCTTACCTATTTTTAAATTAGGAAGTCTTAGAAATTAAGTATTTAATATGATTACTCCAGGATCCATGGTGAGTTAAACCAAATGATAGTGCTACCAGTTCTCAAAAGTTGGGCTCAGACGTGCAGACTGATTAGTTAACTGGTATAGAGAAGGATTTATAGCATTTTGTTTGGATGGGGATAGCTGAATGGAGCGTGGGAGCATAATAGGAGTCTGGCGACACTCAAGTTCTTTGATCTTTTTTGTTCATTGGTATTGATCATCTGGACAGCATCTTTGATCAGAGTTTATGGCAGTCTTAGTTGAAGTGTGTATTGCAAATCTGTGCAGCAAAACAGTAGAAAGTTAATAGTAATGTTAAAAAAAACCCTAACCAAACAAAAAAACCCACACAGTAAAACTCCACTGTTCGAAACAAAGGGCTCCGCCACACGGTTTATAACTTAAGAGCTTTTGAGCTAACACAGTGTTTGATATAAACATTTTGGCTGGTGGGGATTGTATTACATTTCTTTTAAGGAAGTTTGTAAGTCTGTGATATTCTAACTGGAAGACTACATAGACGTGAGTTTCAAGAGAGAAAAGAATCTGTGAAGTGAAATGTATATGATTGTCTTTTTGTGGCCAGCTTCTTTTTCGTAATCAGTTAACTTCCTGAATGCAAACAGTATGTGAAAATAAGTTTATAAATGTGATTATTCTGTCAGGTTACCACAAAACCAAATCAACCTGAATTTGCATTTTGAGGAGGTTTTTATGCTGTAAGGCTTCCACTAAAGCATTTATTTTTTGAAATGTAGGTTCCTAATAATAATAATATTTTTTGATATATAAAGAGCAGTTTTTAAATATGTAGGTTAATTAAATATTTTCACAATGGAGTACAAAAAGCACAGAAGTTAGGCCAGATTTTTTTAGTATAGAGGAACTGTACTTGTTTGTTGTGTACACATTTGTAGTGTCTATCTGTAGTGTATGTCTTAAGCTGTATACCCTTAGTATTCCGATGTTTATCTTTCTACATGAATAACTTTTTCTTTAGGCTATTGCCTTACCTCCTATAGCCAAGTGGCCATACCAGAATGGGTTTACTTTCCACACTTGGCTAAGAATGGATCCTGTAAATAATATCAACGTGGATAAGGATAAGCCTTACTTATATTGGTGAGTACTATGTAAAACCATATTTCTGATGTTCAATTTCTATTAATTGTTCAATGATTTCTGCTTCCATCTGTATATGTGCTGATTTTGTTCTAATTCATTAGTTTTCGAACAAACAAAGGACTCGGTTATTCTGCTCACTTTGTTGGAGGCTGCTTGATTGTAACGTCCATAAAATCAAAGGGAAAAGGTTTCCAGCACTGTGTAAAATTTGATTTCAAGCCACAAAAGGTGAGTAAAAATAATAAAATCTTTCAAACAGGTTGCATGAATTTAAAAATGTCACCTAGGGGGAGTGTTGTAGCTATTGATTAGCCTTGTCTTTCTGTATAAGAGCAGTTGTACTGGAATGAGCAAAACAAATTTGTGTTCTGAATTCTTACTTGTTTTGAATTTTATTTATAAGAAAGAGGTAGAAAATGCAGTTTATCAGAAGTTTTATGAATTTGTGAGACTTGTGTGAGTTCTCTGAGAATTCTTAGTACGTATACACAGCTTGAAGGTTACAAGACTTATTTTTTTTCCTCCTCTGTTTATACTGTGTTTTCTGCCATCTCCAGACATTCCCTTCTCCTTTTCCTAAAGAGTTTTGCTAAGGCCCCTCTTTATGTCATTACTTACTCAATGTGGACAAATGCAGTGTTATTTTAAGAAAGCATGATTAAAACCCCACATTTTGTTTTCCTAATCAAGCTAGGACTATTAATAGGAGTTTGGTGGTCTTACATGTGGGAGAGCAGATTAATTCTTGGAAGAATGTTATACTTTACATTCACTTAGGTTGTCTGGAAAACAGTCTCCTTGCATTTGGTACTTCATGTATCTTTTTAAATGTAAGAATTAAAATATGAGTTATTATGGGTGTTCAAGACTTGCTTGCCTATTAAGTAGTATTATGCAGTGTTGAAAATATTTCCTTTTTCAATTCTGCTAATGTTTCTGGAGCAACTGGTGTAAACATTTTGTGGAAGAACAGGCCTCCTCAGGAATTTCTTATCAGTAATCCCTTGCTGTAAATATGGATTCTGTTTGTGATAATTTGACATGCACAGCCTTTGAAAATCTTTAGTCTGGAGCCATCCTTGTTCTTTGGAATGACAACGTTTGCAGCAGTCCATCATGCGAAGAGTAACCCAACTTAAAACTTATTTGCACAGTGGTTTCACTGTAAATTTGGTTCAGCGTTGCCATGAAGATTTTTTGAGTTTTGTGCCATAATTATCTTTTAAGCTTCTGTGTCTACTTTTTTGTGGAAAAAATGGCATGTTATCCTTTGACATAGCTATGCAAGAAAACTCATCAATGACTTAATCTTTTCTAAATAAAATAAATCTTTCAGTCTTAATTTAGTTCACATAAAAAAAAATAGTTGAATGTGCCTCACTTTAATGCATGAGCTACTTTAAGTGTCTATAGAATTGTATCAATTGTTTTCTTATCATTTAGTGGTATATGGTTACTATAGTGCACATCTATAACCGCTGGAAGAATAGTGAACTTCGATGTTATGTGAATGGGGAACTGGCATCTTATGGAGAAATAACATGGTTTGTCAATACCAGCGATGTAAGTAATCCCTGTATACTAATACCTATAGTTGACTATCTTGATGGATTAAATAGATATCTGTTGCCATTTTCTTTAAAATCTCTTCCATTTAATGGATTTTTAAAAAAATATTGAAACAAAATTAATAACTTGCTGGTAGAGGAGTAGATTCTGCTTTTATACGCCTCGGAACTTAAAGTTTATTTCTGCCAAGACCCTCAAATGCTTGTTTATGTAAAAATAATATGCCCTGATAATATGTATATTCTTTGCATAATTTGCTTGTGTAGCCTAGATTAAACCCTGTTACTGGGTTCTGTTTCGTTTTCAGACATTTGACAAATGTTTCCTGGGTTCTTCAGAAACAGCAGATGCTAATCGAGTGTTTTGTGGGCAAATGACATCCGTTTACCTTTTTAGTGAGGCTCTCAATGCTGCTCAGATCTTTGCCATTTATCAGCTTGGTCTGGGATATAAGGTATTTTAGAACTGATTGTGAAGTTTCCAAAGTTTAATTCTGATAAGACTCTTTATGGTGGGTTTTAGGAATGTTGTGACACTTCTGTGTTGCTCTAAAAATGTTCTTACTGTGTAATCTTTTTATGAAACTCTTTCATGTTTCTTCTGTAGCCTATGTATCACCTCACAAACTACAAGTAAGCATTAATTCAATTATTTAATTTTTTATAAAAAGTAAATTTGTGTTCTGTTTACTTCTCAAAATTTCCATGTTGGTGATAGGGAGAGGGAGAACCACCACTGTTATCTCTGGCTAGGCTCTTCTCCATTGAGGCTGAAAACTGTAAATCAAGTATGATGTATTTGTTTTAGAAATGTAGCTTTATAGTTAGCTAGTCAGTTTTTTTAATGTGTGAAGTTAGTGCTGAGGATTAGTTTTGTTGCAGTGATTTATTATTTGTTTTGTCATAGCCTGAGGGGCACTAATTGAAGACTGTTATTCCCTAGCAGCTGTACAAACATATGCTAAAAAAGATGGTTCCTATTCTGTCTGCTCCTCAGTTATTAGTTCCTTCTGAGTGAACATTGCTGACTGTCATTCTGTTTCCTGGCTAATGTGTTTCTTTTACATACCCACCATTTTGGCAATGTCACTCTTCAGGGGTCAAAAAAAAAATAAATCTGCAGTTCTAACTCTGTAAAACTGACTTTGAGTTAATGTTCTTATGAGACCCCTTCTTTCTGAAATATTGCTAGATTGAGGAAGCAATGTTGTAATCATTTTTTGGTAACAGTTGTGTTCTGAACCATATTCTCAACATGTGTATATTTTTTTTTTTCTTTTTCCCTTCCTCAACCCTGCTCCCCAATCCAGGGAACATTCAAATTCAAGGCAGAAAGTGATCTCTTCCTTGCTGAACATCACAAATTGTTACTATATGATGGCAAACTGTCCAGTGCTATTGCTTTTATGTACAATCCAAGGGCTACAGATGCACAGCTGTGTCTAGAGTCATCCCCTAAGGATAACCCTTCTATTTTTGTTCATTCACCACATGCCCTCATGCTGCAGGTATTTCAACTTTTTCATAGATTTGTAGGATACAAATGATTTCTGTTTGAAAATCCTAAAAATCAAGTTTTATAGGGATTTGGACAAGATGGGGAACTGCTGATAGGTTGGATTTTTTGGTTGTCCCTGCTGCGACCTCCCCTGTTTGTTGAATTAATGTGGATGCACAAGAACAGTGAGAAAAAAAGTTTATTTTATCAAAGTGACAACCAAAAAAATGTCAGTATTACAAAGACTGTGTTAACTTTTCCAAAAAAATCCCTGATTTCTGACATATGTTCACTCCTCTACAGATATTACCTATCTCCCATTCTTTGCCTTGTTGATGATACCCTTTTCTTCCCTATGCTTTGAATGCCTTAATCTTTTAATTTATCAGAAGCTTTTCATGTGTTCTGTTCTAGAGCTTCTCTATTACTAAAGACTTGTTTTAGAGTTTGCAGGCCACCTCCTGTATATTCATCTGAGGGTCTACACTGTAGACTGTGTCTAAAGCAGTAGGTTAGCCAGACTTGGCCATTTAGTGTGGCTGTGGCAGCCAGTTTGTACTTCTGGCCATTTCTTTTTATTTGGTAGTAATACAGTTTTTATATTGAAGACATTTCAAACTATTTCTAACAAACCTTTTAAGAGTTTCTGCAGGAGATTTCAATATTTCTTAATTCTTCTTTGTCAGGACGTGAAAGCAGTCTTAACGCATTCTATCCAGAGTGCCCTGCACTCCATTGGAGGGGTACAGGTACTTTTCCCTCTCTTTGCACAGTTAGACTATAGGCAATATTCATCGGACCACATTGACACAACTGTTTGGTGAGTGCATGTGCTTGCTTCGTTCTGTTCTTCATTTCTTTTTAGGGAAATTATCTCATGCTTCAATAAGCAGTGTAGTGGTTTAAATTGTATTGTGCAAAAATGAATTATGTCTAACAACAAAAAGGTGGCCTTGTTACAGGCGGGACCTTAAAGCGAAGTGTTCATTTGTACCAAATTTTCTATGAAAGTTCACACAGAATCAAAGTTTCTACTTCACAATTTTTCTGTGTAACAGAATTACAGACAATTTTCTTGAGCTTATTCCTGTCATGGAGAAAATCCACTGGGGAAGGCTTCAAGAGCAACTCCAGGAAGGATGAATTTTTCAGCTACCTGAAGTTATTCCTTGGAATTTTTTGGGTTTTTTTACCTGCAGGCTTTTTGGAATATACTGTTATTCAGTGTTACTGCTGGGCTTTTCCTCTGGTTTCAGCTGTTTCGACTCAGTCCAGCTTTTGAACACCCAGGCACAGAAACTGGTGGAGCTCCCAAATTAGAGTAGTATTAAAAGCGAAGGGATTGCTTTTTAGATACCTGGTGTAGTTTGCTCTGTTTTATTGCAGTTGTAGTTTCATGACTGTTTAAAGATGATCTACATCTTGTTGCTAAGATGGGGTGGTCATGATGTTCCTTTGGCCCATTTGTACATTCCTGGGCCTCCCTTGAGCTGGATCAGACTTGGGATCTATGCGATGAGTCAGGGTTTTGATTTAGTTGCAAACTGGCCCAGCAATAGAGGGCTTTTCAGCTGGCTGAGGTCTGGATTCATAGGCCCCAGTGCTGTGACATAAGGGGAGTGGCACGAGCATTCCTTCTGGCAGCAGCACAGAGTTTGAATTAGCTTGAACCAATAATAAATCTGTGTCTAGAAAAATATCACCAATATCTGCTCATCTGAAAGCAGTAGGAAGTAAAATAGCATTTGTTACTGATCTTGCAGAAGTTTGTAAGTGAAGCAAAGGGAAGTACACAACTGTTGCCTTTCTGCATTTTCAGAATGTATTTTCAGAAGAACTTTGCTATTGCATGGTTATCTCAGAATCTAGACTTTCAAGTTAGAAATGCATTAATTAAAAGCAAGAAGTTAGAGCTTTCAAAATTTAGTCTTGCTTTTTGTTTTAAAAACTCTGATCTGAGCCTTTATATAACACATTAAATGTATCTCTGGGCTCTGTGATGGAACTGTTAATATGGGAATACTTTGTGTCTCATTGTAACCCTTTAAAACATGTTTCCTTAATAAAACATTGTATTTTCCAGTTCTACTTTACTGGCTTTCATCATGGAGTTGTTGAAGAACTCCATTGCTATGCAAGAACAGATGCTTTCCTGTAAGGGCTTCCTTGTGATAGGATATAGCCTAGAAAAGGTAAAGCAAGTCTTTCTTGATGTCTTACAATAATGTTGAATTTTTCGGAGATAAATACTTTTCCTAGACTGTTGCAGGGCTCTTCCTTAAGCAGACCTTCTTTTACAGTCTTCCAAAGCCCATGTTACCCGAGCTGTACTAGAACTTTGCCTTGCCTTTTCGAAATACCTGAGCAACTTACACAATGGGGTGCCGCTACTGAAGCAGCTGTGTGATTATGTTCTCCTTAATCCTGCAATATGGATTCATATACCAGCACAGGTAAAATTGCTTATTCTTATGAATAAGGTATCTTATGATGTATTGATTTGAGAGCGTTAAGACTAAGCCTGGACTCCAAGAATTATAGGTCCTGGCTCCCCAGCAGAAATAATACAGAAACTGTTTCCAGACTCTGGTTTTCTGCATGTAACTGTCGAGTTTTGCAGGCTCCCAGGGTGTTCAAGGAGTTTGGAAACCTGCAGTGTTCTGCAGAGCAGAGTTGGGAGTGACTTCTGGAGTCCCTGACCCAGTCCACTGACCCAAGTCTCAGTGTTGCAGATTGAGAAGAATTTTGGATGGGTTAGTTGGCAAAAACCCAGCACTTTTAAGAGAAATTATCCTGGGTGTCCGGTTTGAAGTCTTTATTTAAATTGACATATTCCCTGCAGACTGTTTTGGTGAATCTGTGTTCTCTGAGAGCGAACAGCTTGAATGGAAACTTTCCAGTTGTTTCTACTTGAAACCTTCTTACCAAATTTTTTTGATCCTCTCCATAAGGGTTTGGTTTGCATTTCAAAAACTGCGACAGCATTAACAATGCTGCTGTTGAAGTTGTCGTAAAACTTTTGTTTGCTACAGCTAAATTAAATTATTGTGTATTATTTAAGTCATTATTTCTCAGAAGAAGAAGGGAAAGAAGACATGTAAGTAATTAAGCCTATAATAATTATGCACCTTTCTGTAATACTTCATGTGTGACCCTGTTCTGAACAGAGAGGTTGGACTAGATGATCTCCAGAGGTGCCTTCCAATCCCAGCTGTCTGTCATTGTGTGAATACCATGCTTTCATGCTCCTATGAGTGTGGACTAGCTTAAACCCCACAGCACTCTCTAGTTTTAGAAATAAAATGAAATTTTTCATCAGTTTGCAAGGGTTTTAAGAGCTTTGTGATTGAGCTATGCAGAGAAAATCTACTTCTTTAAGACATTTTAATAAATGAAATTTAAGAACGCAGTTGTCTGACGTGCTGCAATTTTGCTGTAATGATTTTTGATCTCCTGATTGGGTGTTGTAGGTTCAGCTGGTACTCTACACGTACCTATCTACGGAGTTCATTGGCACTGTTAACATATATGGTGCGATCCGACGCGTTGGGACAGTTCTTTTGGTCATGCATACCTTAAAGTACTATTACTGGGTAGTGAATCCTCAGGATCGCAGTGGTATAACTCCCAAGGGCATAGGTATGTATTCATTTCTACTCTCACAAGCTGGTTTGTTTTAAAAAAATCTTGTATACATTGTATAGAATAGAACTGTAAATACTCCAGAAAGAATTTTATTTTAGTGGGGTGGGTTCACTGTGACAGTTCAAGCAGTGTGCTTTTGCCCATAGGATGTTCTTGAAAGTTTTTTTTTCACCATCTAATGGAAACTTTCTTCAGAAGTATCTTCTGTCATCGAAGACCTACATGAATTAATACTAGGTAGAAGTGGTCAGAGAAATAGTAGGGTTTTGGAAATGTAGAGCTGTGCCTGGGAGTGTGGTCTCTTTATGGAACTTGTTCAAGTACTGGACAGTCTTTAAATGCTTGTAAGATCTATTGATAATAGCAGTATAGCTGAAAACAAGCATACTGAGTCTATCTGACAGGTGTAGGGATCTGAACTTGTTGGAAAAATGCTTAATAAGCATCCTTAATCCAGACAGTTAATTTATGGTCAAAGAAGTAATAAGAAATTTAGAACAGGTGTTTAGTACTTGGCACAGAACAAGAACAAGATCCTAAGAAAAAAAACCAGAAAGGGGGTAGCTGCTTGACTAAGAAATCCAGTGCTGTAAAAGGAACTGGGAGAAGTGAAATGTGCACCAGCATAACACAAACACGTGCAGATGGAACTGGCACAGATAAGGGAATTAATTTGGAAGTCTGACTTTATAACTCTTCTAATTGTTGTTGTGTGTTTTCTGGGGTTGGGCACACAGCCTTGGCAAAGGGTGAATAACTTATATCTCTACTCTCCCCTGTAAAGAAGAAAGGCTCTGGAATATCAGACAGGAGCAGGTGATGAGAGAGAGTTAGATGTCCTGGAAGCAAGTGCTCCTTAGATGTGTCACGACTTCCTGTCACCGGCTTCTCAAAATGATCAACCCTTCCTGTTAGAGGGTTGCAAAGATTGTTTTGTAGTATTTTGCATCCTGTAAGAAGCAAAATGTGTGTGTGTTCTCCTTTCTTTTTATTGAAGACAGAAATTTACTTAATTAGTTTCTGAACTGGATTTATTGAGCTTGAGGCAAGTGTACGTGTAGGATGGGTAGTCTTACTAATGGAGTTTAATGGCTTATTTTGACTAGACCAGTCTATATTGAAATTGTTCTTAAAACAAATATGCCTGTGGGCCTATACTGTATAAAACCAGACCCCTATGATCACATATATTTGCTAGTTGGTTTGCATTTTGCTGAAGATTAAGATCAAAAGAACTGTGAACCTATGAGCAAATGTAAAAACTATCCCTAGAAATGTGTTTGCAACAGTTCATTTGCTTTCTGTATGAAAGCTCTTACTTGGCTTTGACATTTGGCTGCACCTGTTTTTTTAACCTTGCCTCTCCTGGGAACTGCTCAGTGTTGGAGTATTTAAAATGTTTCAGTGAAAGTCTGCTTTATACAGGAGTGGCAGAAGCAAGTCCTTTTGACTTTGTTAAATTAAGTCATGGCTTTCAAGGTAATCTTTATGTATAGCAATGTAAGATTGGTTTTCTTTTTGTTGTGTATATAGCTAATGTGTAATAATGGCATGCAGTTCTTCCTTTGAGCTTTAGCAAAACTCTAAAAGCAATTGTAAACTGCAAAAATTTGAAATCTGGAAATTCTGACACAAAGTTCTCGTATCAGTCTTATTCCTTGCATGAAGTTGGTTCATAGACACTGTAAGGAAGTGGTAAAATCATGAAAAGACTTTAGAGGAGTTTAGAAACTGTATTTAATAAAAGTCTTAGTAGAAGCTCACTAGTTGGGTGTTTTGCTAATAAACAGTGATAAAACGCATTACTGTGTTCTAGTCTGAAGTGGAGGAAATATAACTTTATTAGAATTGTGCCCTCTTCGGCCAGAAAAGGCCTTTTATTTTTCTTTATGTGAAAATGCACACTATGCTAATAATGACTGCTAATTTGCATTTCATATATTTACTTTTCTTTTGTAGACGGGCCACGGCCTACTCAAAAAGAGATTTTATCTCTGCGAGCATTCTTGTTGATGTTCATTAAACAGCTAGTGATGAAGGTAGGATAACTAAATTCTGATAGGATGTCTAAGTTTCCTTTCATAAAGAAATGCCTTTAGTACAGTATTTTTTTCTAAGCATGTTGAATTTTGTAAACAAATAAGTAAACAGAAATACCATGTAAGGTGCCTCGTTTTGTTGTGGTTCTTGCCACAGACAGCAGTGCTAAAGATGTGTTTTTCTCCTTTTAAAGCTGTTTTTTATCAAAAGTGGAGCTGTTAAGTCATTAACTTAGAAATGTTCACTACTGGGGAAATAAGTATTTAATTCCTTTTTTTTTTAATGAGAACAATATCACCTGCATCAGAAGTGCTTAAAGACTTAAGAGCAGCATTTGACATTATATGCTGTGGGTCAGTGGGACAGAGGAGGATAAGAAAGACTCTATCAATAAGTTTCACCACTGCGTATTAGATGTTAGAGCAATATTGAAATTCAACAGTTTTACTGCTTATAGACTCTTCTTAACCCTTTCCTGTTGTAAGCACTGATCTCTCCCTTCTCTCCCTTCTGTAGGCTGAGTTGTCTGTGTTTGAATCCAGCTCCCTTTTCCCCTCTTCCCCTGTGTTACCAAGGAACCAGTATGCTACGGGCTGTAGCCCCAGCAGTGTGGAGCAGTAACTACCAGAAAAGTTCTGCTCTTGACTCTTGTACTCTTACTTCAATTGCAGAACCAATTTAAAGAATCAGGGACAATTTAGCTATCAAACTCTAGAAGACTTTCGTTAAGTGTAATTTTCATGTTAAAAAAAATTTTAAAAAATTTCTGTCAGAGATTTGTAACTTGGGCTGTTTTGGATAGTTTCTCAAGGTCGGTGAAAAGCATGTCCATCATAAAAGGTTGATTCTTCTGCAAACTTTTTATTTGTACACAGTGGTGCAAAGTCTTTTCAGAAAATGAGAGACTTGCTTTAAAAAATAAAAGCCCTAGAAATGAACAAGCCTGCTTTTCTCTACCCTCATCCTGTTCTTAGAAACCATTGTTTTTGGTGTTTTTTTTTTAACAAAAAGACCTCGAGGCATATTCCTGCCATAGATGCCATAAATGATTTAAATTTCTGCAAAGTTGATAACAACTGAAGATAGGATTCCGTAGTGGAAAATAAGAAGCAAACTTAGCTGTAGGCATAGCTAATGGGCTTATAATTAAACATCCAGGTCTACTTTTGAATCTTCTTTGCCACCTTAATTTATTTCGACTATTGATAGGAAGCTCTCAGTTCAAATTATCTATATCAGTTATCATGTGTTACTCCTAACAATTTCATGTACTATATTACTATCTAGCTTATTTTCATACCTGTATTGGAGTTGTCTTAAAAGCACTTTTATAACCTTCTGTGGGTATTTTCTGGGCAGCAAAAAAAGCTACCTTCCATCTATGAAGCTATTATAGTACCAAGTAAAAACAAATTTGTCTTGTGGGACTTCTCTGTATATAACCATTGCATGTAATAATGGTCTTTTGGGAACAGTACTTTTGTACTTGAAAGATGACAGTTAAAACCTGATTGTTTTTGAAGGACTATGGAATAAAAGAAGATGAACTGCAGGCTATCCTCAATTATCTGCTCACTATACACGAGGTAATTTTTAATTTGGGGGGTGTGTGGGTGGAGAGGTGTACTACTACTGCTGTTTGTGATCATCAAATATTTGAGTATCTTCAAATATTACCAGCTTTATGCCACAAGATGGCTCTGTAGAGGAAGTAGCAAACATTGTCCAACTCTCTTCAGTGTAGTGTGCTGAATTGCCAATATTCTTGCAGTGATTTAAGCACTATGTTCAATGTTAGATTGAAGTTCATTAAGCCAGTAAGTCAAAATGGTTTCTTATGTTGTTCTGCAAACTGATTTACCAAGCAGAAAAACAGATGGTGAGACTGACTTTTAAAAAAAAAGACAAAACCTTGTTTTATGCTGCCTCAGTAATATTTTTTCGTTTGTTTTTCTCTCCTTTTTATTTTGCTTCTTAAATAAAGCAATAAAATTGAAAACATGCATTAAAAAATAAAGATGTATGTTAATGGCATCTAAGAGAAGCATATAAACTTAATTGGGAGAAAATGTTGGTTACCACTGATACATCTGCATCTTCATATTTTAACATGAGGAAAAGGCACTTTATGCCAGATGCAACATCAAAGACAAGGGAAATGGGGACATAAATCTAACTGATCTCATCTCTGTAAGGGTGCTTGAAATGGGTAAAATAAGGAATTAATTGAACTTCACTTCGAGCAGCATGGATTTTTTTCTTTTTTTGTTTACACCTATGTTTTCTTTTTATTATCTGTGCTGGTTGCTGCTACTTGGTAGTACCATGGTCAAGCAATTTAAGTCATTTCACTTTATATGGAGATGTGAAAAATAAGACTCTTGGTAACATGTAAGAGTAAACCAGAATAGCAGAAGCTTTATGTAGCCTTCAGATGAGGAGGTGATATTTTAACTATCTTAGCAGTTTACATGGTCAAGTCTAAAAGACCCATGAGTGCTGAATCCTACAAAATTGGGTATCTAGTTGTAAACTCAGAAAAACATCAACAAGAAAAAGTAAAATTCAGTCTTCTCATAGTGCTCATTCATCAGTGATAATATCTGTAATGCTAGCCAGTAATACCAGGTGAACACAGTTGTTCAGGGGTTGTAAAACTGGTTTTCTAATAGAGAATCAGAATATGTGTTCAAAAGTGTTGGAAAGTGGGTTTTTTAAATAATACTACAAAGAATGGGAAAAGACAACAGTTGCATTTTGTGACTTTGTAGGTTATTTTTAGTTATAATTAACTTGGAACAAATTAATAAACTGTAGCTTAGAGTGCTTTAGACTAATAGTATGGAAAACTTTACTGAGCAGCTTGAATTACGCGTTTTAAGTGTCTGTGGTAGGTGGTGGTATTTTTTTTTCCTGGGGTGGACATTTGTTAGTAGAGATTTTGCGTTAAACACCACCCTGTGCCCCAGAAAATGTGCAGCAGTTTATTTCTAGCTCCTGTGCAGTAAAAAATGGGGAAATATCTGTGTAAACAGATGAGCATTTGTATGGAAGGAAATAGCATAGTTTGATAGTCCATTCCCTGTCAAAGGCTTACATTCCAGACACAGATGTATCACTTTCCACTGTAAAAAAATAAAGAGGTTTTTTTGGTAATATTTTCTCCTGTCCTTCCAGATCTCTAGCTCTTTGGTCCTGGCCTAATTGTTTTGGTCCTATTATTCTCCGGATCATTTTGGAATGTTCTGTAGTGGTTCTTTTAACCAAAACAATGTTCTCACATACATGCATTTTTAATTGAAGTTTGTAACTTTTATTCAACAGGATGACAATCTAATGGATGTCTTGCAGTTGCTTGTTGCTCTGATGTCAGAGCATCCCAGTTCTATGATCCCTGCTTTTGATCAGAGGAATGGATTACAGTAAGTTTGAATTTTGTAAGTGGGCAAGAGGAGATAGGATTTTGACTATACCGTAGCTTGCTAGAATTCCCATGAAATCTGAAAGGTTCTCGTCAGTGTATATGTTGCAATCTTAGACTCCTCATCTTGGGAGATTTTTGTGTCCAGGTGTTCTTTTGACAAGAGGTGATGTTGGATTTATTATCAAGGAGGGATTTTTTTTAATCTTTCCAAGCTGTCAGTCACGCTTAAATAGGTAGTGATCAATTTGAGTTAGTCTGTACATTGATGTTAAGTCTTCATCTACTAGCGCTTAGTCTTCAGTCTCCCGTTCTTACATATGTTGTAGAACTGAAAGTGGGCTGACAAAAATTGGTTCAGATTTCTTCTGATCTTTGTTAGCTTTTTTCCTTTATTTTTTTTTTAACATGTAAAGCATTATGGGACTTCTGCAGAAGAAACCTTTATTTAAATTTAGCACTTTGTAGTATGGACTGTTCACAACCTCTTTTTCCCAACAAACAGAAAAATATTGTTTAACACTGTTGTGAGAGAAAAGTAGATAAAGTAGCAAATTCTGCTAACAGTAAAAGCACAAGAGAAGATCTGCTAGAAAAAGACTAAGTTATGACTCTGATTTTGTGTTGTGGCTCTCAGAGGGTGGTCACATTATTGAGCTTTTCTAACTTAAAATGAACCTGCCTGGACATAGTGGGGAAAAAAATTGGATCAGGCAAACAAATGTAAGAACTATTCCTAGAAGGGTATGTGGAGTAGTAATTCTCTCACTGTGTAAAGGCAGAGTCTCATTTCATACATTTTGTTGCACCTTTTGGTTAACCCCTATTTATACATATATTTTTTTCAGTCGCCGTTTCTCAAGAGACAACATTCAGGCACGTTCATAATTGTTTTCTCTCCTTTTAGTGCTAGACTGATTTTTTTTTTTTTTTTTCACCCATTTTCTTCAGCTTTGACTTCATTTGTATGGTAATGTATTATGCTGTGGGAAACTAATAAAAACTCTAAATAATAAAGTATTTGAATGTCATGTTGGGTCTCCATTGCAATATGTTTGGTTTTATTTAACAACCGGCAGTAGACATTTTCTTTTTTATTAACGAGTATATGGGTAAGTCAGTACGAATAGTGAGTCCACAGTGAGAAATCACTTTGTTTTCCTGTCTCATTTGTTACATTCCTTCCTCCTGTATTGTCTCCAGTCACTTAATGGGTGGTTTGTATGCCTATTGATGCATCTACTTTTTGCAATTAAAACACCATAGTCCTGAAATTTTAAAATAATTTTCCAAAGCGTTATAAATATTTGGAGTTTTCAATAATTAAAATTTTAAAACTAACCGATCTACTGAAAAAATAAGTGTAAGGAAATATTTTTTCCCCATACAATTAGGTAACCCTCATACTGTTCTGTTAAGACAAGCAGGGAAATGGATTATATTGCTTGAATGAACACTGTATCGTGGGCTTGCTCGTTTCTCTGATTCTATAGCTGCTGTGGCTGCAGCTTTCTCCAGGATAAGTTATTTGTTATAGACAACTGGTTTTTAATCACTCCTGGGTTTTCACGTAAATTCTGTTATAGAACTAGGTTTTTTTGTTCTTAGTTTAGATATCCTGGGTAATATTTTTAGGGATGCAAAAGTGAAGGAGTATATAACTAGTGATGAGTGCTCAGTTCTGTATAGATAAGGCCCCAAAACTTGAATAAGTCCCTTGAACTTCTTACAACTGTCTGATCTAAAATGCAGTATTATAAGGTGGGATATTTTTTTCCATTCCCCCTAATAAACTGATACAAATGTCCTCAGAAACTTACACAGAAAATATTCACAGCAAAGGCTGAGTACGTACCTTCTGTTCCAATATAATTTCATGGAGCATTAGGAAATTAATCTTTTCTTTTTTTCAGAGTTTAGTAGTCTTTGTAGTTATCTGCTAAATCATATTTCACAAATTCAAAGATCTGTCCAATTCCATGAACCATAGCCCAACTAAAATCAGGTAGTGACATGGTCATATGCACTTTACTGTCTAAAAAGTAAGCAATGAATGAAATTGGCTGTAATTGATAAATACATTTAGATGTCTTATGTTTTTGAGAGATTTACAGAGGTCGAAAACTTGCATTTGTTATTCTTCACATTGACTGAAGGCCAATATTAGAATTTTTCACTGTGTAAATAAACTTCATTTAATAAAAGATTAAGCTTTAATGTACTGCAAATAAATGTTTGAGGAGTTAAATACTAGTCCGATTTCTTTTTATTCGGGGAGTGGAAGGCATAGATACGTGTGGTGAGACCTGTGCAATATTACAGACTGAATTGGTAATGTCAAATATATTTAAGGTTACTGGACGCTGTAAGAGTGTACGTCCAATTGTTTATTAATTTACCAGACTTTAATCAGTTGCATCGACACTTTCTTTGCTGTGTTTGTTGCACTCTCATTTTCTTTCTTGGAAAAACTGCAGTCAGAACTGTTCATATAGTATCTAGTACTTTGCTACAGACATGCCCCTTGCTCCCTTCAGCTTTCTTCTTAAACCTCTTTAGTGGAGAATCATAAGAGGGTGTAGAACATAATCATAAGGAGGTGAAGAGAAGAAACCAATGTAGGTGAAATGAGAAGAATGCCTCCTGACTTGGTGTCTTCCTCTATCCCTCCTGAGGGAGCAACACCATTCACAGGTGTCAGATATTAGTGGTAGTAATAAATCTCCCTCCATACATGGCTAGTCCTATCCAGCCACATTTATACCGAAACAATTGCTTGCTTAGTTTTTTGGATAAAATATCAGATTGACACAGTTCTCAATATAGGAATTGCAGCAGATTTTCCCAGCATGTCTTATGTATTGATAGTTGGGAGATATTTAAAGTTGATTAAAAATCTCTAAATGTAATTATAAAATGCGAAATCGCAAACTATTGTGCCATCAACAGAAACATCATGCTGGTTTTTGTAGTCTTATGAATAGTCATGCTTTTAAATTAGGCTCAGAGACAAATATATTTGCAGTCTACTGCAGTTCGCTTGTCACAAAAATTGCTGTGTGTTTCAACCGTTTTAGGAAGCCTTGTGTTTTCTCCACTTAGGGTTGTCTACAAGCTTTTAGCATCACAAAGTGAAGGCATCAGGGTGCAAGCTCTAAAAGTGATGGGATATTTCTTAAAGCATCTCGCTCCAAAGTAAGTACTAGTTTCAGTCTTAAAACACCCCCCCCCCCCCCCCCCCCCGAAAAAGAAGGAAAAAAGGTAGGTTGTGACACATATGTGTCATATATTATTTTGTGTGTATGTATACACATGTGTTTTTATGTAAAGTAAAAAAAAGCTGTACTGGAGGTTAGTCACTAAATATGCTTCACTGAATAAGAACTAAGAACTACTATTCTTCAAGTACTCTTCAATTTGTTTGTCATTAATACATTTCTGATATGGTACAATTACTTGTTATTGGCAACTAGTGTCCAGGCATTATCACTTCCTTACCAGATTCACACTTGCAGTACAGCTGCCTGCTTTTAAAAGTGCTCCTTTTTCGTAATTCCACTGAAATTGGTAGCAAGAATTAGACTGCTGAGATTGAACCCTGTGTTACTTACCGAGAACTAGATTTAATATGTCTCCAGTTGACTACAATAGTAGATAACTATTGAGATTGCTGTCCATGGTTGTATTTTTGAATGAAATGAAGACAAAAATGCCCTTTCCTTAGTGTTGATCAAGAAATCCCTAAGGATGTGTTTCAGCTTTTTGGGCTTGTGGGTGAGGACTGCATTTACAGAAGAAAGTTATCTGTCCTGTTTGTCTTCAGGGAATGACTTGTCTTTTCAGAATTTGAATCCTTGCCCTTTTCCTTAACTAAAAGTGAAAGACTTAAGGAACAAAAAAGAAAAAGATGTTTCCAGTGATTTCATATTTCTTGAGGCACACTTTTTAAACTTTTTTTTTTCCCTAAGGCAAGTTAAATATGTAAGTTTATTTTATCTTTCTATACTATTTCAGGAGAAAAGCTGAAGTCATGCTTGGACATGGATTGTTCTCTTTGTTGGCTGAAAGGCTGATGCTTCAGACAAGCTTAATCACCATGACCACATACAATGTCCTATTTGAGGTAGTAATATACTGTAGTTAGGATCCAATCTTCCTAATTACTTGTAAGACATTGTTAGAAAATTGCTTACATATTTGTGCTGATATGTTCCAGATGACATTAAACCTTGGCGTGATGCAGCTGAGTGCTGCTTTTTTTTTCCAAAGCTCACTACTTGAGATTTCCTCCCCACCCCCATTAACTTGATTATGCTTGTTATGAACAATTCTAGATAATAAGTAACCTGAATGTCTCAAGCAGACACTCATATATATGTGGAATTTTATTATAGCAATGATCTTGCCTTACGATGATTGTTTTGGTTAGATTCAGGTTTCTCTTCCAGTGTATTTAAAATAAGTGTGCACTTAAGAGAAAGCAAAGAAAAAATAGTATAGAGTAAAATTTTAAGAACAGGATGAAATAAATTATCAAGGAAGACAACAAGTGAGTTTTTTGGATAATTTTTAGAACCATGGTGAAATAATGATCGTTCTGTATGAAGGATGTATCCAACTATTTTTCAGTAAACTGTCTTTATGAACATTAATGTGGCGACTTCTTCTTTCTTGCTAGATTCTGACCGAACAGATTTGCACTCAAGTGGTACATAAACAACATCCTGACCCAGATTCAACAGTGAAGATACAAAATCCTCGTAAGAATGTTACGCGTTTCTAAGTGCTACCATAAGAAAAGTCTGCTCTAAAAGAAGACATGAGAAAGCTTATTATTTACTTCCACCAGTCTTAATTCTGATCTCAGTTTTACATTGTCTTTCATAAAAAGGAAAGATAACGTGCATTTAATTGGAGTTATTTAGGAAGCATGTCTCTAGCTTTTTCAGAGACGTTTTATGGGTCTAAATGTGTATGTAGTTCATAACTCACCCTTTTTGGCTGTGCAGTCATGTTATGAAATGGTTTTTCAAGACTTGTGTGCACAGGATACTTTGATTTAATACATGTTAAGGTTCCAGCAAAATTCTGATTGCATTATTTAGTGATGTCAGACTAAATTACCTGAAATATGGAAACAGCCTTCATCTTAAATTACATTCAGTATGACAGCACTAGATGGAAAGTAGGAGAAATGTATCTACCCAGTGTTTTGGTTAGCTTACTTTATGGGAAATATCTTGATATGAAACTTTAGATGTCTTTTGAACTAAGAGAAAATACTGATCTCCTTTCCTGAATTATATGCATTATTAATGTGCTCTGTATATAATACAATGGACTTATGATAGCTTTGGGAGTTCATTTTTTCTGGAGAAATAATAGATTTTTCACTTTCATAGATGCTTTGTCATTAAGTGTAGGTCACAATTGTGGGTTTCCTTCATGTGGAAAGTGGGGGGAAGAGGAAGGAAAGCAAAGCAGATGCAGAGGAAAGAAATCTGGTTGCAGTATGCCATTTGCCTCCTGGTGAATCTGTATGAAGCAAGAGAGGGGAGGAGATTTCTGTTACTTTCTTTTAAAATTTTTGAAGTTGGCAGTCACTGCTGTGGTTAATATAGATTATTTGAGGTATGAGTCTGGAGTTATCTAGGTCTAGCAGGAAGAGTAGCTTCTAGACTACCTTTTTAAGATCAGAGGTAATATCATCAAGTAAGAAATTTATCTTTTTAAAGAAATTGTACGAGGTTTACTGAAACTATCACAGTGACCATGTTCAAATTGCAGCCTAATTTATTTACAAAGTTAACTTTTCTTTTAAAATAACAAGAACAGTGACTACCCCACAGCTTCAAAAAGGGGAATGTACCCAGACCGTTACTGTCTCCTAAAAGTATAGAAAACATTATGCTCACAAGAGGTGAAATTTTACATCAGGAAGGTTTTGTCCCGTTTCTCAACCTTTTTTTAATAACAGAAATTGTTAAGTCTAATCAGAAGTTTTTCAGATTCTTTGAAAATTCAGTATTATTGAGGTAGAGCAAAATCTATGCATTTTTCTCATATAATGATTTTATAATGGATACATTGTATTACGTGAATTTCCTTAGAAAAAGGTTCTGACAGATTCTGATAGCTTGTCATTTGTTGTGCAATAACATTTGTGTTACTTAAACTTGGTAATTCAAAAAAATTTCAGAATAATTTAACTTGGATTCCATTTTCTTCAACTATTTAGGCCTACAAATCCCCCTGATGGTGACCAGGTCTGAGGAGTCTTGGGAGAAGGGATCTGTATTAGTTAAATCTTCTACTCAAATAGAGAGCTTTTTCTCAGTATAAAACTTTTTTTATATAGCATCACTTTTCTTGTAAAAACAGTATTGGAAGATGTCCTGTATTTTGTGCTGTGCTTAGTACTAATGTTTTGTTGCTCACGAACTGTTTTACAGAGATTTTGAAGGTTATTGCAATCCTGCTACGTAATTCTCCACAGTGTCCAGAAACTCTGGAGGTTCGGCGAGCCTTTCTCTCAGATATGATTAAACTTTTTAATAACAGCAGAGAAAACAGGAGGTAAGATAGCTTGCTATATACACATGTATACAGAGGAAGTAGCGAGGTCTAGTAAATCAGACTCATTAAGCAGATGCAGCTTCATTGCTGTGCAGCAAATTCTATAGTATAGTATAGTCTTCCATATGTAAAATTAGAGAAGCTTGCACATAGCAGTTCTTTTAAACATGTTGAATTCCTGACTTAGCTCATGTATATTTCTAAGATATATTTTGAATTTTGATTAAGTAGTGTGTGTGCATTTTGCAGGAGTTTGTTGCAGTGCTCCGTCTGGCAGGAGTGGATGCTTTCCCTCTGCTGCTTTAATCCAAAGACTTCCGAGGAACAGAAGATAACTGAGATGGTGTATACCATATTTCGAATTTTGCTCTACCATGCAATCAAATACGAGTGGGGTGGCTGGCGTGTTTGGGTGGATACGCTGTCAATCACACATTCAAAGGTGAGTGTTGGAAATAGTTGGAAAGTTTTGTTATGCTGTGTAATTAGATTTAGAGCTTTAAAAGTGCTGTATCATACAGTGAGAATAGTCTTGAAGTGAAGGACAGTAGTTAAATAAAAGCCCAGTGTTTGTTACTGGGCATAACTTTCAAATATTTGACAATTAAATGTTGTTGCTTGAACACAAATCTTTTTTTGTTGTTGCTCAAATTGTGATAGTTTATACTGAAAATGGCACATGTTTTCAGAAATGAGGTAATCGAATCTCAGGAGGATTTCTGAAAAATTTTAGTCCTGGTTTTGCTTTTAAATAATGACATGAACACAAGGTGGCGCACCATATCTATTCATAAACAAAAATACCTTTTGATAACATCAAAAGGCAGTAAAACAAACCAGTAAAAAGCAAAGAAATCAAAGTTAAGACAGATGTTTCAGCTGTTAAGCTGTCATGGAATACAGGGCAAGAATGCAAATCCTTGCAGTATGAAGGAGACTATTACCCTGCATTATTCTTCTGTCGGATTTTTTGTTGTTGTTACAACCAGAATTATAACATAAAAGTTATTAGTGGATCTTCAAGCGAGGCACAGTAGAATAAAAGATAACTGCCCTGCCTTATTCTGAATGAGCGTGGGCCTCATAATTATTCTGGTTTCTCAGAAATATTTACTTAAGATGAATTAAATAATAAATTATATATTTCTAAATGTGTGCAACTTAACAGTGCAAAAAGGACATCTGTGAATCCTGAAGATCACTTTAAGGAATTGTTAGCATTTCTGAGGTCCTTGATTTTTTTTTTTCTCAAAATTAGTCAGCCTCTGCACACAGCAAGAATACTGTTATTTTGCAGCTCTGTTTATCGAATTCAGAGCTCGATGGTGGATTATTGGGTTATGGGCAGACAAATGTAGAAATCTATATAATAAGTGTGTGAAATAATATTAATAAATAGTCACTTAGCTAAATGGAATCCAGGTGCAAAGAATCCAGGGCCAGATTTTAACCCTTACAGAGATTAAGACTATTTCAACGACTAAAATGTAATCTTCTTTTGTGTCAGCTCTGCATTCTTCAGAAAACCTGTTTCCTCTCTTTCTCCCAAGATGCAGAGGGCATGGGTGGAGTAGATTGTACAATGCCAAGCTGTAGCCAGAGTAAAGATCCCTAAGAGTTTATAGAAACTGGCATAATTTAAAGCATTTGTGTGATTGCTGGGAATGACCGGGGAACTGTCCCTGGGGAAAGATGGAGAGGTGAGTGAAGGAAGAGCAGCTTTCCACCTCTGTTATACAGAACTTTGGTGTATTGAATTTAAAAATTATCTAGCACATGATCTTATAAGCTGTAGTTCTATTCTTAGACTTTTTGTAAGATATTGTAATGTTGGAAATCTCATTTAAACAGCTTCTATGTCAAAATGATTATATGGATTTTTGGTCATTATCTTCAGTGACTTAATGTGGCTAATCAATGGTCTAGAGTTCATAGAGCAAAACCCAAGATTTTACTGTGATGCCATGGCCAAATGTTGAGAAAAACATGGGTTTAGAAAATACCAAAAAAATGGAGGTACAGCTAATGTTACTTTTGGTTGTTTTTTGTTTTTGTTTTTTGTTTTTTTCCCCAAAAGGCTGCATGTTTTTGTGCAATACCATAGTGAATGAGAAAATGACATGCTTCACTCTTTGTGTTTCTCACTTCTGGTTCCTGGCATGCTGGCGTAGTGAGGTACCGTTGGTTGTAGAAGTAACTTCCTCTATCAGTTTTCCCAAGTCTAGCTTTATTGGCTTCCTGGTCAAAATCCAAGGACTGTTTGTTCTTCCAACCTACTTTCTCTAAAGTTGAACAATGGCAAGGTTAGAAATGTGTGCTTGTGGGCAGAGCTAGCAGCAGAGTGGTGGTGTAATTTGGAAGGAATTGTAAAGGAGTTCCGTTTGTTTGGACATTAGTGCTAATCCAGTTCCAGTTGTGTTAATGTGCTACTCCACATCCAGTTCCAGAAGCCTAAATGAAAATGCTTAAACAACAAAAGCACCCCAAAACTAACTTAACAATAGTGATATGACCGACGATGTGATAATCAAGGATTTTAAAATTGGATTTTTTTCACCTTTATGATGCATTTGCTGTTTGAACTTTTTTATAAATAATACATGCAATTTATGCAAGTAGCAGTATAAAGCTAGGTGATATTTCATAACTATCTTTTAATTACATAAACATAAATTAGGATAAATCACAACAAAACTCTGTGGTAAAACCTTACTAATCACTTGCAAATGTCTGTATAAACTGATATTAATACCTAATGATACGGAATTTTTAATCCCTCTAATTTTATTTATTTTGAATATTCATGTATCCTCTTATACCAATATTGAGATTCATAGAGATTCACACGTAACATAGTGTAGACATAATTCAGTGGGCAAATTGTTCAGTGCTACGTGCATCTCGGATGTTTTTGATTTCTAGCATGCTTTCAAAGTAATGTGGGAATTATGGGAACAAAAATATTTCCTTAACATTGCTAAGAGTATAACCAATTTGTGGTTTTATTATTTCATCTCTAATTGTATTGGGTTACTGCTTATTTTTCCTTTTTACAACCCTTTGCGCCATTCTTGCCACTAATTTATAACACCATTCTATGATGAAGAACT
Organism: Strix uralensis; assembly: GCF_047716275.1. NCBI lineage: Eukaryota > Metazoa > Chordata > Aves > Strigiformes > Strigidae > Strix > Strix uralensis. The sequence continues at coordinate 82,393,282 of NC_133975.1, forward strand.
AGTACATAAAGGACTAGTGTTACAGAATTGGATAGGTTTTGCAGAGCTACACATCAAGATACATGCAGCTGCTATAAAAAGCCAAAGAAACTCAATTGCAATTTTATTGTCCAGTTTGATAGATTTCCTGCCACCTTTGTAGCAGGGAAGCTGTTTGTCACTGTAACCCTCTCCTCCAACAGCTGCACAACGTTTTATAAGCAGCAACGGCTTTTCTAGCATAATTGCACTGCATTGGTTTCCTTACACTCAGAATTTAGAAGGTGTGTGTAACATTTTTAAAGCCACATTTCTTAGTCTTGCTCACGTATTTTGCTCATTTCCATATTATATTTTTTGATGTTTTCCAGATATTAACATAGTGTATACAAAGGTGTTTAATCTGTGGCTCCTAGTTCAATAAAAATATTAATGAAAAAATTAAATCACAACTCTGGTTTGTTCTAACTGGCCGGTGCTGAATTTATGAGAGCATATCAGAACTTCCGTTTTTTAAATATTGTAACTATGCTAGCTGGGTCTTAGATTTTTATCTGTCTAGCCATGTCACTTCATAAAAAGGACCAATGATTTTGGGGTTAATAATAGGAAACAGGTAAAGAATGGTGGACAACTTGCCTTTTTGACCTTTTGGCTTCCCCAAGTTTTTAAAGAATATAATGATTTGCACAGTGTAATGCACTCCTAAATTATCTGAGTGTTTCAAACTACTGCGAAGAACTAACATTTGCTTACTTCAGGCCCTTAAATACATTTCACTACTTAAAAGTTGCTTCATGTTACCATATGGTTTGGTTAAAGAAAAGATATTTGGGTAAATTCTGATTATGTTTTTTTTTTTTAGTAGGTCAAGAAATTTTCATTGAGTAAGGCTCAGAAATGTTTTGTTATTGCTGTATAAGTGGAAAAATTTTGTTCAGTGGTCTGAATGGGAAGAAGTATAATCTTAAAACGTTAGTACTGTAACATGTGGTGTATTTCTAAATAATTCTTAGTTTTCAGTCTAAGGAAGCACAGTTGCAATAAACAGTGGTGAATGTTAAGTAAATTTGTATGTTCTCTGGTGCCCCACTCATTTAATACAGGAGAAATAAAAAAAAAAAAAAAGATGCATACAGCACTTACAATTTACATGTGTTATGTTTTCCTGATTTTCATCACTGTCAGATGAGGGAAAACCAGCAAAACCAGCAAAGATTAGGTGGTGGAGGAGATAATATATGATGGCAATTTAAAAACTAATTTGCAGAGAAGTAAACATGGCTCAGTAGTTCTAGAAAGTAACAGGCCATCAGGATCTTTTGAATTGAAATCCCACTGACATTCATGAGTTATTGAGGACAGTTTTGTCTCCATTTTTTCTCCCTATCTTGAGTCTCCCACAGTGGTCTGTGCAGGCATTTTTAGTTCTGGGGCATTTTAAAGGCTTCAGATGTTCTTCAGTCCTCTGAAAAGCACGTCTGCATTGCCCTGAGGGGAAGCTGAGGTAGCTAGCCAACAGGGTCCATGTACTACGGCAGGTGTTTGCTTTTCAGTTGTGTGATGCCCAGTACATCAGATGGTATAAATAGTTATTTACAAAAAAATATTGCTTAGTCTAGACACAAATGATTCTTGGGACGGGGTGGGGGGGCAATGTCACCCAGCTTACAGAGAGGAGAAGGAACTTGGAGACTAGACCGTGCAGCCTCCCTTAAAGCTGTGTACCCTCCAAGGTGTGTGGTCATGACACAATCCTTCACCTTTTCTAGGTGTTTCCTTGTGACAGCTTCTTTTGTAGTAGGCGTGTGGGAAGGCTTTTCCTAACCAATGCCTCTGAGGAGAAGAAAGTATTTTCGTTATTCAGCAGGCAGAAGAGTTGGGAGGAGGAATCTGTATCACTGATGGGCTCTTAACGGGGAGCTCCTCCATCTCATTATTCGCTCAGTTTGAGTGAGTGGAATGTCATGAATAAAGCTGCAGGATGCTAAAATTTGACTGACTCAGACTGAAAGAAAAGTGTGAAATAGGGGATAGGAACAGAGTGAGCAAGGTAAACTGAGATTTTATGAAGCAGCAAAGAACAGATCAGCTGGGTAGAGGAAGCCGCACAGAAGCCTTAAAAGAAGAGTATAGTAGAGACTTGCTACTGGTTGAGAAGAGCCAGAGGTCTCCAAAAGAAGAAATGGGGAAACATTTGCAGTGGAAAGGACTGATGCATGAAGAGGCAAACGGCTATGAGAGAGTCTTCCTAAGCAAAGATGACCTGAAGAGAGAATGGATTCTCATCTGTATAACTTGGTATAAAAATCATTGGAAGATGGGACCTGTCTGCAGCCTCAAGAATTGTCAGTGGCTTCCTTTGCTGTTGTGGTAGAGTTTGAGGCAAACCTCCTCCATGCTTGCTGCTACCTGTGTTCAGGTTCTGGCTGTCTTGTGGCTGTAGGGACTGACTTGGGCCTCTGGGCTGTGAGTTGAAATGATGGATGTGGAGTCTGTGCTACAGAGCTGCCAGCAATGCGTGGAGACATTGGAAAAGGTTGGCCAAAGAGAGAAGTGCCCAAGACCTGTAGCTGGGTATTATGGCACTGCAGAGTGGTAAACACTGAATTTAGTTACAACATGGTTTTTTTTAATAACTATGTATCAAATATGTACAAGGCAGAATTTGACAGTCTGCTGAACTGTAAGAATGGTGTCAGGGCTTGAGATAGACAGGAAATACATACTTTGAGAGGATAATATGCTCATGTCTTGCAATTTAAACAAATTAAAATCAATAGTTGCATTAGTGAAAATGAACAAATACACGTTTAGTATGCTGTTTCAATTTATTATTGTATGGTGATGTAACAGTAAGCTATACCTTGATTTGAAAATAAAACACTGCCAACATAAATAAAATTATCTCCCAGATAAGCAAAGACTTTTACAAATTATATTGACTAGTACTTGCTTCCTTATTCTAGAAATTATTTGCTTGTATATTTCTTTCCCAGGCTGAGGAGAAAAAAGGCAAAAGTATTGCAACTTAGATGAAAATGCAGGATGCAGGAACATGAAAATGTGTTGGTAGAGTGGTTTTGTCCCTCCCACCCCCTCTGTGTCAATGAATGCTTTTTTGGTGGAAGCTTAGACTCCTTCTAGAAACTTCTCATATATAGTGTCCTGCATAAGATATGTCAGTTTGCTTTTCTTAGTTTTCTTCTGTGAACCACTCAGAAATAACCCAGAGATTCCTCAGGTCGGTGGGTTACAGGCTGTGAGTCAGTGTATGATGCACACAGTACCTTTCTATCTTTCACTTCACCAAACTGAAAATTAGGTTTGATATCTTCAGATATTGTGCCTCCCACCTAAACAGACCTGCTTTTGTCTGGAGATTAGTTTCCCCTTTTGAACAGTAGTGTTGCTAGAGGAGAAGTGGAAAAACAGGTCAATAAAGTCCTTGTTAAGATTTAAAAAGTTGTAACGCTTTCTGGACTTATGAAGAGTTTATTGATGGTGTCAGGAGCACAGGAGCTAGTTTGCACTGAGCAGACTCTATAAGGGAACAGCAGTACTATATAACTGTCTGACCTGTCTGGCAGACATTCCCTTCCTTATTCTACTCTACAAAATTGCCCACAGGATAATGGAAAAAAAAAAAAGGACAAATTCTTAACGTATAGCTAAAATATTTTCCCTGTGTTCTTTAATGCAAATGTCAGTCATCTTAACCTTTTTCATTGCCATATGCTAATTTTTCTCTTTGGCAATTAGTAAACGTTGGATGTCAAATTAAGTTAAAATTAATGGCAGAGGCAAATGTTGCAGTTATTAGCTCACAAGTATCTTTAACTAGTAGTGCGTAGACATGCATTCCAAGCATTGCAAACAGCTATGGATTAACCATCAAATGATGGTGAAGATTAATGATTGGCCTTTTAGCTCACTAATTTAGAACAATTTCTAGTAATTAATTTTGTATTATCAGCTTTACAGTTGCAAGTGCCTTAAGGAAAGTAAAAAATGACTCAAGTACATTTAAGGTTCTTCAAGCTAACAGTTGTCTTATAAATTGTTGCATGCTTGCAGATCCTAATGTTTAATCTTCAATACCTTTATATACTATATCTGTCCGCTTGTATTTAGTGATCATAACTTCTACTTAATTTTGCATTTTCGTTGATACTACTTTTGTTACCCTTAGGTATTTTCTTTGTAGGATGTATTGTTTGGCTTTGTGAACTTGTGTGCTTCCTAAATGCCATGTCATGCGACAGGAAGTGTGGGGGAAGAATTGTCCAGTGCCTCCATTGTAGTACCACTATTTCTTGGTTTCCTGTCAAACCAAATTACAAATTAGTAAGAACTGTTTATACAGGTTTGTTAAAAAGTTGGATTTTACAAAGCAGTATTTCTTAAATTTGTTTTCTTTTTTTATATAAGTAAGAAAACCCCAAAATTGAAATGCACGTTTGAAAAATACTGTTTTAGGTAGTCTGTGTAATTTTGTGCATTGCTATTTTAATTTGCATATTATTTAAAGGACAGTAATTATTACGTTACATGACACTAATTTGTTCTGATGTTTATGGTGGAAGTAGAATATGCTATCCTTTTTAAGTGAATTTTGGCTTTTTTTAAAGTGATGTTCTCCTGTCATTCCATACTGTCTAATTTTCTTTACCAGTGTGTCTCTCCTTGCAGTTTCTTGCATTGTTTTTAAATCAACGTAGATTTTCATCAGATTGTACTTGGATTTATTTGTCCATGAGTTTACATTGCCCATCTGTAAAGATAAGTTGTCTGTATTGACCTTCTTGCCACTGCTTTTTCTTCTTTTTTTTTTTTTTTGGTAGTAGTAGTAGTGATTAACAATCCTGAAGAGCACAGTTTGATTTCCAGAGTGTTGCTCTGTAATGGCTTCCAAACCATTGTTTGTTCCCGTTTCAGATGAGACTGATTATGAAATTATGTTGCATCCCTGTACCATACATTATATTTTTAACTGTTGACGGTAGCTGGGCAAAGATCAACTTGTTGCAAAGCCAGTTGCATCTCTAACCTATACAGTCAGTAGAACTCATACTTGTAACTTTCAATGGTCTTAGGAAAACCAAACCTGCTCAGTTTGTAATTCAGGATCCACATGCTGACCTTCAAAATGAATACAAATACCTGTGGTGCCTATCTGACTTCAAGGTAGCATGTGTAGGTTATTAGGAAGAACAAACCGTACAACAGGGAACTCTCTTAAGAGACAGAAGAGAGAAAGTAGCATGGGAAGATTTTGAATAATGAATAAGATAAGTATATATTGGTAATAAACACTGGGGGGCTTTGTTGAAACAGTGGCTAGTTTTTAGAAAGAATTTGCTTTTGTGATTGCTTAGATTATAAAAAATAGGGAGTCTTAGATCTAGATGAACTTTTCTTCCAACACTGAAATTCTAAGTGTCTTTAAAATCAAATGAGAAGTTATGATGTTAAAGAAAGAGCCTGAAGGCAGGAGGACTCCATTGTTGACAAGGCAATAAGAACTTAAGCTATTAAGGATAACTTAAATCTTGGCTATGGCGTGTTTATTAATGAGGCAGTGAAGTTGCTAATAACGGCCCAGAAAATTTGGAGCTTTCAGTAATGTAATATGAAGTATGACATGCACATAACGATCTTGTTAGGATTGTGGAGATGTGGTGGGATGGCTCCTGTGACTGGAGTGATGTCATGAAGAGATACCAGCTCTTTAGGAAGTACAGACTGGGAAGGTGAGGAGTGGGAGTTGCCCTTTAGGTGAGAGAGCAGTTGGAGTGCATGGAGCTCTGCCTGGGGATGAATAAGGAGCCAGCTGAGAGTTTCTGGATTAGGATTGAAGAGAGGACAGGTAAAAGTGATGTTAGAGTGGGTGTCTGCTTCAGGCCGCCTGCCCAGCAAGAGCAAGCAGATGGGAGCAGCCTCAGGTTTGCAGGTCCTGGCCCTCATGGGCCTGATACATGCCGGAGGGACAACACAGCAGGACGTAAAGAATCCAGGAGGCTCCTTGAGTTCATTGAGAGCTTCTTCCTCCTCCAAGTGACAGAGGAGCCAACAAGGAGAGGTGCTTTGCTGGACCCTTATACTCACCACCATCAAGGGGCTTGTTGGGAATGTGAAGGTCAAAGGCAGCCTTGGCTGAAGTGACTGTGAGATGGAGTTCAGGATCCTGAGGGGGGGGAGGAGAGTAAAAGCAAGCTCGCAACCTTGGAGAACAGATTTTGACTTGTTTTCAGGCAAGGTTGATTTAATGCTGTTAACACGATGATAAATTTGGTTGCTAAGAGAAAATCAAGCTGCAATAGGCTTTTGTAAAGGGAATTGGGTTGGTAGCACACTAGGAAAAAGTCAGCATTATAGAAAAAGAGTCCACCACAGGTTATACAAAGGGAGATATAAGTAACTGGCCATTTCTCCAAAAATAGTTGCCAGCACCGTAGAATGTGTTTGTGGATTGGAAAGTGAGAAGTCATAAAGTTGGTTGCTTTTACTCCTGCATATGAATTTAACAAGACTTACACTGGAACGATGTGTGAAAATATGGACATTCACATTATTAAAGATTTTTTTTTTTTTAAGAGCTGGAAAAGTTGTAGAAGGGGGTCATAGGAAGAATTCTAATACTTCAGAATGAAAGCTCATTCTTTTTTGATGGTCCTGTTACTTCATCTTTTGGGCTTTTAAAAACATTTATAGTAAGTTAAAGAAAAAAAACCACCTTGAAACACGTTATTTCTTTCTCATTGAGCTATTTTTAATAACTCGGAAATGCAGACATAATTAGTGACTAGAAATTGAAGCTAGACTTTCAAAATTAAGAGTGATACTTTTTTTTTTTTAAAGATAGTAGAGTAGATTTGGAACAAATGATCCAGGAGAGATTTCATCTCTTGATTTTTAAAACCAGGGCTGTACAACTTTCTGGATGCTGTCATCCAGTCCATGGGCTGGGCTCAATGTGTAGGAAAGGGAGCTAAAATCAAGGGCTGGGCTAGATTATCTAAGGTTACTTTCTGGCTTAACCTCAGTGATTCCTTGAAGTTCAAGGGGAAAGCAGCTGTAACAGAACTGATGATATGCTTTCAGAATGTGTTTAAAAGTTATACTGCTTGATGCTTGCAATTTACTTTAACCAGGTTGGTAATTTATTAAATCACTTACGTAGATCGGGCTGCTGGAACTTAAAACTTTATGTTGCTGTTAAAGCTTGTGTTCTGTAAGGACCAGTGTAAGCATCAAGTGTTGCTCGATGAAACTCTTGTAACACTGTGAATGTGCTCTTTTTGCAAGGTGGATTTAGTAACTGTCAGCCCTGCAAAACATCTCTATGATTCATTCCATTAAGATTGAATTGTTGCTGTTATTGAACATGTGCTGTGAGTCATGTACTACTTTCCTTTGCACTCAAGTTTGAGCACTGAAGAAAATCTTATTTTGTAACAAGTCCCTCCAGCCACTGTCTTGTGATCATCTTAGTGTCATTGTGCCCATCCCCATTTGTACTGGGGAGAGATGGCTGCAGCAGTAATAGAATTTGACATACATGTCTCCCTCATTTGCCCCTTTCCACAAAAAAGAAAAAGAAAACAAACAAACAAAAAGTGCCATTCTCGTCTTCATCTTTCTCTTGCTTTGCCTTGGTTCAAGGGAACTAGTGAAATAAGATTTTTGAGGCTACATCTGAGACTTGTTCAACAGTTTAGGAAGCAGTGCATAACCAGAGTAGAATCCAGCTCTCATACTTGGATGTAGCTTAATGGTGTTAAAGCAGTAAACATGCAGTGTAGCTAAAGCCTGCAAATACTTTTGAGAAGTCATTTTTCCCAAGTGTTTTTCAGAATGAATGTTGCAATAACAAGTCTGATACTGAAGAGAGAAATGAATCAAGGTAGCTATGTTATTGCAAGTTCATTACAGCTGTACTTGCACTGCTCAGATAATGCCTATACATACTGTGGGTCAATGTGCTTTCTGGGAAGTACATGTGGGAAGTTCTGCCGAAATAAACCAACAGTTTTTAATTTGTTGAATGTCTCTTTAGTACTTGTTGGAATAAAACTTTTTAGTACTTTTGGAAATGGAGGAAGCACCAGGGAAAGAGGAGAGGGAAAGCTTGCTGGAGATAAACTCAGGTTGTCAAGATTTCTTCTTCAGAAAAGTAATGATTTCACCAAAAGTAGCAGCTTTGTCTAATCATGTTTTTGAAAACAAATTAAAAGTGCAAGGGAGAGCTTATTAGCATAATATATTTTGGGTTGCTTTTGTTATTCTGACTGTAGTACAGTTCAGGAAGGAAGTATTTCTAAAATAATAATGCTGCCCCCCCCCCCCCCCCCCCCCCCGCTCTATTTAGCAATACACTATAATCAAATATTTTATAGATCCATTGTGACGGATGAACTTTCAGTCATTTGTAATCATTCATATTTTTTTGTTTGTACATAACTGACTTTAGTAGAGGAAGACTTTTTTTTTAAACAGGAGGAAGAAAATATTGCTAGAGACTGAAGTTTCAATTAGGTCAGCTTGAACAAATAACGTGCTTCAGGTCATGTGTTGGGATAGTACACTGCTCCCACAATATTTGTATTTGATTGATGGAGAAAATAGTATGTTAAAAAGCTACTGTTGACAACACAACCTCCCAAGAATATTCCTTTTTACGTTTGTTCTTTCTTTGCTCCTCTCTGCTTTGTTAACTATAATTTCTTTTTAACCTGTCAAGTTAGTTTTTGACTGTACATGTATCATCTCAAGAGAAAATATTCCTACTGACTTATTGTCACTTTGAATACCACATACATAGAATTTTTATGAGATCCAAATGAATGAATTTAGTATGTAAGAGAATAAGAAAATGTGCATTCATATATTTAGTAAAATGTACTGTTCTGCTTTGTCTATGGAAAATGTTTATGATAAAGAAAATGGTTTGAAAAAAAATAAAACCCTCAGCTGCAGCTTATATGTTGGGAAAATTTTGAGAACTAAGCTACAGAAAAATAAACACATCCGTTATAGAAGATAAATCTAAATCCTGAATAGAAAGGTATGGATATACTAAATTGAATGACAGTGTAATAAAAACTTTGGTTAGTCCAGTGAGATTTTCTTTCAACACGCAGCTATTTATTTGGCAAAATTAATTTTATCAGTATGTGTATAGCTGGAATTTTTTTATATACCTAAAAACAGTAATAGTTTTTTTCAGCTCATCTGTAGGAAGGTCTTCTCACTTTAATCAGATTGTGGAGCTCTTCTCATGTGCCTTTTAGACTGGGTGAATAGCATTTACCAGAGGAAAAGTCCTCTGGAGCATTTTAAGTATTATTTGGAGATCCCCAGGATTTTGGCCTCATTACATGTTTCACTTTGCTCTGACTCTGTGGGATTGTAGTTTTTTATGTAAACTTCTTAAAAGTTTATTTATCTTTGTGGATTGTTGAGCATACTCAAGGTGCTAAAATGATGCAAAAGCTCAGCTATAGTAAGTGCCCCTGCTACTTGACACAGTGTCCCCCTTACAAAAAAATGGAGATTGTCAGCTATCTCAAATGTAGTAATTCTCTGGATGTTATGCTGTTGCATTTTTATCTGCATCCTATACAACTACATGAATGGAAGTAGCACGATAATTCTGATTACAGGTGACTCTAATTAGCCGAGGAAATAACGCAAGTGTTAACTAGAAATATTAAACTTTAAACATTTCACTTCTTTTGCTAGATGTAGTCTTTAAAACTCTGAGTGCTTCTAGTAAACATTTAATTTCCTGTCCATGGGATCAGGCTGGGATTTTTTGACTCTGGTGTTACTTTTATTTTTTTTTTCTTTTGGTCAGGAATAACAGGTACACCTAAGAAAAACTTGCTCTCAGTTGAAGTCATCTCCAAGATGCACCATACAAGGACAGTATCCAGTATAAATCTGTAGTATAGCTTTGTGATCTGAGCAATGATTTTTTTTTTTTTTAAAGAGAAGACAGTCATTAATATATAATTTCTAATGTACTTTAAACTCTTTTGTTTTAGGTAACTTTTGAAATGCATAAAGAGAGTCTTTCTCAAATGTACAGGGAGTACCAAGGGAAAGGAGGTGAAGGGAGTGGAATACGTTCTTCAGCTCCGATTAGAACAATCTCTGGAGTTAGCAAAGAATCTGAAACCAAAGGAAAACAACAATGTTTGGAGTTAAAAGAAGACCGTACTGCTCCTTTCTGTGTTATTGATGATGATGTGGAGTGCAGTACTGAAAAAAGAGAGACCAATACCTCATCAGATGGTGACCCGCAAACTCATTCAGTGTCTAATCATAGGGAGGAGTTAGAGGAGGAAGACAGGGAGGCTACACAAGATTTAAAAGCAGTGCCTTGTGCAGAATTTTCTCCAGAATCGGAAGCAATAAAGCCCAGTGCTTCAGAAATTAGTACTGGAATAGCTGAAGCAATTGAAGATTCTCTGAGCAAAGCTGATGAGCTTGTGGAAGAGACAGTAGCTGTCACTGCTGCTGCTTTAGCAATGCAAACTACTTTGGAAGGAGAAATTCCTGAAAGTCCAGAAAGACTGGAAAAATCAACAGTAGAGGTGGAAGATGAAGATGACTTTGTTGATTTGAAAGTGGAAAGTAGTATGCCTTTACCTTCGGAAGAGTTTGCAGAAATGAACAAGGAATCTAGGTCTAGTGAAAGCGAAGTGACAAAGCAGGAAGAAGCAATAGAGAAGCAACCTGAATCTGTGCTTTTAAAATCTGAAGATGCTGAAGGTGTGGATGGAAAAGAACAAGAGCTGACTTCACCAGAAACAGTGAGTTCTGCAGTTCAAGTAGCCACCACTCAACCAGATTCAGAAGGGAGAAAGAAGCTGGAGGAAGAAAAGATTCTTTCTAGTGAAACCAAAACAGCTGAAGAAAATGTGAATGCACATGTGCCAGAGCCTGCTGGAGCCTCTGACAAAAGAATTGCCAAGCTTGATGTTTCTAGTGTTGCATCAGATACAGAAAGACTGGAACTGAAAGCTAACACATGTCTAGAAGCACCTCTGCCCCCCAGATCCGTACCTGAGGTAAATTCTACCCGTCCTTCATCTGTCTAGCTTAAAAATAAAAGGAAGTTCTTATTTTATGAGATTTTTGAAAAAGTGTGCCCATACACATTTTAGGGATTTAAATGTCTGTGGATTTTGTGAGTTATCTAAAGAATATTTTCAACCCTTGATTAAAATAGCCATAATTCTTACTAATTTGTGAGAAATCTATGATTTCATTCTTTGTACATCCACCCATGGATGCTGATGGAGACTGAGTATTTGGCTAGATGAATACTTCATCTGTGTTGGTACTTCTGTTCTTAAGTTTGAAGAATTGAAGGAAACATATATTCTGAGAGGATTTTGTCTAGAATTTCTTCTGCCTCTTTAGTCAACCTCCATTTTACTCTTTTCAGTCTGATCTCTTATAACCTCAACTCCTAGAATTATTGAAAAGCAAATGTTGCTTGTGCAAAAAAAAATAGCACTAAGTTTCTTTCATATTCTGATGGAACTTGTGAAAATATATTTTGCACTAGCTACTCTGCAGGTACACAAAATATATATATATATATTTGAAACTATAAAATTTGGTTGGACTGTCACTCCATGTCAGCCTACCTTTTTTGTGCGAGTGTAATTTAAAACTGAGTTTCTGTTGCATGCTGCAGTGTTCCACCCCTCTAGTCTTTAATTTCTAACTCATCTTTTCGTGGGTAAATAGTCATGTATCTGAGTACTTCCCTTCTGCAGAGATACCTGCTAATGGATGCTCTTCATTCTGCACCATTCTTCCTTAAAGGAGGAAAACCACTGTCTACGGCAACATACACTCCCCCTGTGGTAAGGCTGGGTTGCTGCTTGTGTATGCCTAGACTGACAGGTGTGGTAGTGCCGCTGTAGACTAGTTTGTAGGTTTGGTATATCCAGTAAATAGCACTTGTGTAATAGTTCTGGTTTTATTTGTAACCATGTACACAGTCAACTTGTTGAATATCTAAAAATCAAGTCTATTAAATGCATTTCAGTGTATGCCATGGAAACTAATAATCTGAGTATGGGGTTTTTGTGGTTTTTTTTTTTTGTTTTTTTTTTTTTTTTTTTCAAACTGTGTATTCAGACCTCAAGGCAGCAGGATTCTTCAGGACAAGAGCTAAGTGCTACGTCAGATGGGCAGAAAAGAGACTCTAGGTCAACTGTGTTCCGTATTCCTGAGTTTAAGTGGTCACTGATGCATCAGCGCTTGCTCACGGACTTGCTCTTCTCCATAGAAACAGATATACAGATGTGGAGAAGGTAAATTTCTATGCTTTAGATGGAATGATCTAGACTGGCATTTCAATTATAATTAACTTGAGATTTTGTTGAAACTGCATCAGAGTCACTTTGGCTTAGAATTTTACACATCTGGTATTTTACTCATTATTCAGTAGCCTTATTTTGTGACCTACACCCAAATATTCTCAGGTTTTTTTAAAGACTCTTTACAGACATGAGGGCCTGCACATATATTCTGACTGAAATCCTGGCTACATTTAAGTCAATGGCAGTCTTGCTGTTGATTTTTTTTTTATGGGACGATGATTTTCATGTTCCTAATGTATGTAAGGGCCTGCATCTTTTTTAGTATCTAAATATGGAATAAAAAAAAAAATCCCAAATGATATTTATTACTTCTGCATTTACACACGATGTTGCTGCTTTGATAGGGTTCTGTGAACACAGAGATGCTCAATGCATTTAAAAATTAATTTGTAAGATGAATCTGGAATGTATCATCAAGATGAATTTAGTTAGAAAAAGGAAACTTTGAAGACAGTGATAATTCTGCATTTTAATGTTAAGATTTAATAACTTAAATAAGAGTGGTGACATTAGCTTGTAGTAGTGAATGTCAAATTTAAATTAAACCATATAACTGTAGTGACCTGATAAAAAGGAATGTAAGGTTGAAGAAATAGAGTACTTAAGTGATTAAAACAATTTAAACTGAGGTGAATATTTGTCTGACTATAACTTTTAGGATGTGATTAAATTAACCTCTCAGGACATCATCAGATATAGCTAAAAATATATTTTTAGTTTAGGTTCTGTTTCGAGAAAATATTTCCACATTTAACTGGATTAAAGTTTTTTGTTGTTGATATTTAATTTCTCAGAGAAGCCCTTAGTATTTGCTGTATTTTGCCAAAGATTTAAGTTCAAATCTAGTTCACACTTCCAGGAAAGTTTATTGTATTGCCTGATACAGTGACTTTTGCTATAGCAAGTAATCATAGACCAGCCTATAATGTATCCTTGTCTAAATAATGATTGACACACATCTTTATGTTTTTAGCAAGCTGTGATCTGGAGAGGTTTAGGGACAGAAAGGAGAGGTAATTTTAGGTTTAGATTAAGGTACATCAGTCATATGTTATTTGGTGCCCTGCTGCTAACTGTCTGGTTTTAGCTTTATGAAAACATAAAGATGTTAAAATACCACAAAAATAAAGCTGTATTCTGAACTTTTTTTTTTGGACAGCCATTCTACAAAAACTGTGATGGACTTTGTGAATAGCAGTGACAATGTCATAGAAAGATGCTAAAATACCACAAAAATAAAGCTGTATTCTGAATGGGTTTGTTTTTTTTGGACAGCCATTCCACAAAAACTGTGATGGACTTTGTGAATAGCAGTGACAATGTCATATTTGTGCACAACACCATTCACCTCATCTCTCAAGTGATGGACAACATGATCATGGCTTGTGGTGGTATTTTGCCATTGCTTTCTGCTGCCACATCCGCTACTGTAAGAAGTTTCATTTTTATTTGAAAATTTATCTCTTGTGGGAGGATGTCTTTATGCAGTGTGTTAACTATTATATCTGTCCTTTCGGGAAACAGGAATGCGTGTGGGAAATTTCCACAAGCATCTCTTTCTTCCCTTTGCTACCTCCACGCTTTCCCTGAGATAAATTGGTCGCCTGCCCTCTTTGCCTGGAGACATAAAAAGAAGTTGCCTAGCTTTGTCGTCCCGCAGTGGTCTGGAATGGGATTAAATCCCAGTACTAATGGTTGTTCCTAGAATATAACTAATTACTACTGTTGAATGTGACTGAAAGTGGACTTCCAGCATATATTTTGCTTCATTTAAGTTGTAGGAATATCACCTTTGTGAAGAAGTAAATGTTGCTTTCGATTTTTCTCTGTGTAGCATGAATTGGAGAATATTGAGCCAACTCAAGGACTTTCAGTAGAAGCATCTTTAACATTTCTTCAGAGATTAATCAGCCTTGTGGATGTGCTAATTTTTGCAAGCTCTCTTGGTTTCACTGAAATTGAATCTGAGAAAAATATGTCATCTGGAGGAATTCTGCGACAATGTCTTCGTCTGGGTAAGCAAATAAAGCCACTTAATGAGTGTAGGAGCTTGCTGCTACTAAATAGTTAGCAATTGTTAGCTTTAATTTTTTTTCTGTCATTTTTTTGTTAAATCAAGATTAAATTTAGTCAAAGAAGCACTGAGATCTTTTACTATTTTACCATTACTGTATTCTGCAATGCATATACATAGGGTTCTTTTTAAAATGTTTAAATAAAATAAATGATTAAGTGTGGTAGCCTGGTTGTTGTGAACGCATGTTTCATTCTATCCATGGAGATATTTCTTTTGCCCAAGTTCCCCAAATAGTCAATGCTGAGAATACAGCAGCTTTAAGAACAAGAAATCTTGTACTGTATACCAAAACATGGACCTTATCAATATGTAGAAAAGAGGCTTAAATCTTAAGGTCAGTAGATCAAGATATGGTGAAAACTAGAGATGTAGATTTCTAGAGAGTAGGGTTCAAACTGGGCAGTAGTTGTATCTAGTATTATAGTATGTTTGCATCAAATTGATTAAAAGAAAGTGGTCATTGCCTGAAAAAGTAATGACTATTCTGGAAATGAGAACGTAGAAGATCATAACTGGGTTCAGTTACTTAATACAGGAGGAGAGTATTCATGCTAGTTGCATGCTGTAAGACTTCTTGTAATGAAAAGTATAATTTGCATGAGTGCCAGAGCAGCTCAGAGCATCAACAGTAACTAGCCTTCCTCTCCCTTTCTAGGCCATTAAAACTTTGTGCAGGTAGAACAAGATTTATGGGATGCAAACAGGTATAGAGGTGGGGTAGTTCTTTTTTCCTTTGAAATTAATATTAGAAGATGAAACAGGTACAATTGTGAAGCTAAAAAAAAAATAAATTGTGTAAATTCAGAACATTTAGTCCAAGAGTAACAGAGCATTCTGAAGCAAACATTGTCATTTGTTTCACTAGTGTATCTATCACTTGTCTTCCTTGCTAATCTGTGAAATTAGCTGTCTTCACCCTCCCCACCCCATGGTTGTATGCATGGTAAAATTTCCGTGAGGGATGCTAATTCACTTGGAAGTATCCATTAGATAGAGCATACCTGTTCTAGTAGCTTAGTATTAATTATTAGTTAAAAATTATTAAAGAATTTTGAGCATTGTTTTGTAACTATTTAAAATTTATGGAAGCAAAATATCATTTTACTGATGTGCTTAAACTTTTTAGTTTTAGTGATAAACAGAAATGTATTATACATCTCTGTAAGGGATGTAGACAATACTATTTCCTGGAGTAATTCTTAACATTTCTTTTCTCTTCAAGTATGTGCGGTAGCAGTAAGGAATTGCTTGGAGTGTCAGCAGCATGCACAGATGAAGCCTGTTGGAGACATTGTGAAGAACCAAAAAACGATGCAGGGCTTTATAGGAACGGGAAAGTCTGCAGCAAAGGCAAGTGTAAGATCACATTCAGGAACACGAGAGTCAATAATTATTACTCTGTACTTTTTTATTTAATTTTTTAAATTTATACCTGTACCACTGGTACTTTAACACAGCTGAAGGGCATGAACACTGGAAATCCTGAAGCAGATTTTCCAAGATGTGAATTTAACACATATTTAACCTTCCACAGTGAAATAAATCTGTCCCAAGAATTTGCCAGATTTTTTTTCTTTAAAGAGGAAATGCATATCTGATCATCGTGCTCTAGTTATGACAATGTGATGAACAGGGGATGATTGTACACAATGCTTTTTGGTAGAATGCTTTTAAAAACAGAATCTGCTTTTATTTTTATAGAGTCCAGTGGACATTGTGACGGGTGGCATTTCTCCAATACGAGACCATGACAGACTTCTGCAGGATATGGATATTAATCGACTTCGAGCAGTAGTGTTCAGAGATATAGTAAGTTACAAATAATGTTGTTTTCTTTATAGCTAGATTTCTGCATGTATCTGTTTGCTAAACACTTGCTGTGTGTTACACAGTTTGGCTAAATTGAATTTACAAAAACTGAATACTGCTTGGCGTAATTAGGAACTCATAATACACTGCAGCTGTTGTAGTGTTTGGGGTTGGAAAGAGAGAGAGCTGAAAATTGCTGCCTGCCCATCAGGCTCTTTGGTGTGCTCCTAAGAGCTGCTTCTCTGGAATTCTGCCTATTGTATATTAAATATGTTGTGTTTACTACAAATATATACTTTCACATGCCGTACGTAGACAAACTGTTTACGTGTACTGTTTATCAGAAAGATGTTTATGTATACTTTTTGAAAAATGAGTACCTTTCTAGCTAATTAGAAATTAGAGGTCATCTCTAATTCCTTTACTTCCCCTCAGAGGAACCAATTTGGTGCATGTGCTGTAAATATGCATATGTTTTTAGTGTTGAATTGACTAAAAATATCTTTGCCCTATGTCAGCAACTTTATAGCTAATATTGAGGAAATTGAGATTGATTGCTTGAGAAAACCACCTCTGTAAGCAAATACAGCAGCTGTAATGGCTCTGAGTCATTGGTGGCCACAAGCTTGGACACCTGAACTTATTTTACAATAATTGGACTATTTAGCAAGTATAATGATTTACACAGTGACTTTTGTCCTATGCAGAATATTGAAGGATCTTTGGTTTTTCTTTACAGCAATTAATGATTGAAAAAAGCTTCTTTCAACCCCTACTTCAGTGTCAGTGTGCAAAAGAGTAACAGGAAGTGAATCTTCCATACTGGTGGCAGCTGAAATATTCATAGAATCACAGAATGGTTTGGGTTGGAAGGGACCTTAAAGACCATCCAGTGCCACCCCACCCCGCCACGGGCAGGGACACCTTCCACTAGCCCAGGTTGCCCAAAGGCCCATCCAGCCTGGCCTTGAACCCTTCCAGGGAGGGGGCAGCCACAATTCTCTGTGCAATCTTCAGAACCAAGCACATTTTGTGTACTAATTTTTTTTCTTAGAAAAACCCCACCAATATACACACACAGCCTCTGCTTTTTTTTGCATATCTAATCCACCATGTTTTCTGTTTCACAAATAAATATAAAATGATGCAGTAACTCTGCTTTTTGCCTACTGTGTTGAACTGTGGAGAAAAAGTAGACTTAAAAAGATCTATTTTTGGAATAGTTTTTATGTGAGCCGCTTATACTTGCATCTAAATATTTTGTTTGATTTGCATGCATTTTCTTACATTGTGTTCAGTACTTAGAATTGTGATTGGTGTGATTTGAACCTGTATAGGAGGAAATCAGATGGATTCCACTTAACTACCAGTAGTAGTACTTGCAGTAGTACATGAACTTTATTTCAAGGAGTTCTACAACCATAGCAAAAAAAATAAGGAAAGGACAGTGCTAATTCACTGGATCACAGCTTTATTAAGTACAGTTGGAAACTGTCTTGCAAAAATTCATCTAGCAAGAAAATTCTTTATAATCCTTACCATTGTAGGGGGCTTTCATCAGTCTTGCACTGTTCTGGCCTGATGCTAACCTGTTATTAGCTTACTGTTTCTGTCTTGTTCTAGGCAAGCTAAGGATTTGGGTCGAGCATAGGGCTGTGTTTTCAGCATAACAGATGGGATCCAGTTATGTTATCTAGTTCTTAGTAGAGAACTTCTCGTAAACTTCTAGTATAGCTTATAAAAGAACTCTTAATGGAATGTGGGGCTTCAGTAGGTACTACAATCATGACAAAATGAGCTTTATAGTTTAACTTACTTTCTTGAACTGCTCAGAAGGAAAAATTGAATGCTACCTGAGCCCTTATGTAAATGAGGGGAAAAAAACCCCAAACACCCTTTCTCTTACTGATTGGTCCATGAGGATCCAAATGTTCAGTTCTTCTGTGATCCCAAAGTGTACAAAGCTTTTCTTCCTTTGACAGCCAAAGGGGACAGACTTAGGCTAAATCATAGTGTCTAGTCAGATCCAGGATGTGGCTCTTTCCTCTGTTTCACTAGGAGTTACTGAGTACCCTGGGGTACTCAGATCTTCTTAAAATATCTTAATACAGTAACAGCTGAAATGCAAATGCATATTTGCCAATTCTTGTTTAAATTGTACATAGTACAGTACATCCATCTGGACAATCTGATGATGAAATAAAACCTTAACACTGGTTCTGGAATTTGTTCCACTTCATTAATATGCAATAGTTTATAAATACTTTTACAGTTTTGTAGGGTATGTTTACCTGGTTGTACTTTACAGAAAGTGCTGTTAATGTCTGGGCGCATTTGAGGAAACATAATAGGGGAAACATCTGTAAATAAATAATGGGGACCTAGTCCCTGCACTAATTCGAAACATGTAGTCGAAACACACAACCTTAGCCAAAGTTGTCATATTTATAAATGAAAAATGAAAGGATTAGTGCCACTTGAATACAATTGCTGTATTCCCTAGCTTTATAGGTGAGACAAGCTGTGGCTAGAGAATATTGTTCTTCCATTGTTGACATATCAGCTTACTCTCGGTCTGTTTATGGTAGCGCTGGGCATACTTTACAGAAAAATAAACATGCTGCTGAAATTGTAATGGAAAAATCTGTGTGTGTGTCCTTTTTTTACAGGAGGATAGTAAGCAGGCTCAGTTTTTGGCTTTGGCTGTTGTGTATTTTATTTCTGTGCTCATGGTTTCAAAATACAGAGATATACTGGAACCCCAGAATGAAAGACGACCACCAAACCATAGCCAGTCGTTCAAGGAATCAGAGAATGAAAATAATGAAACTCCTGCTACAGGTGAATGGTTAATTATTTGGCCAAACAAAATAATGTGGCTTATGCATCTTAAAATTCTGTAGAAGTCCATGTGAAAATGTATAGAAATATGCATAGAAATTGTACAGAAATATATTGTTAAATAAACATTAGTTTGCCTCAGTGTGTGTATCTTTTTCTGATCTGAGAAGGGCCTAATCTGTGGTCTGATTTTGCTGTGTAGAGATGGTTAATCTCACTGAAGTAGCTAATTATTCGTGAAGGCTTGTTGCAGAAACATAACATTTTTGCGTAAGGTTAAGTATGCATAAGCATAGACTGGCAGCTTTTTGTTTCCACTGTAAGACTGCTTTCTCCTATTCTTCTTTAGGTCAATCAATTAATTTTCATTCTTTGACTGTTGAGTCAGTATCTTCTGTTTACTTGTCTCAATTTTCAGATGTTATAACTTTTCATGCTTCTCAGAAATCTGAAGGAAATTTTTCTCTTCTAAGTGTCCTATTAAATACTTATAGATAATGTTAAATCTCTAAGTAGGCAAGAGGAAATACTTATAGCTGTGTTATTTCACTTGTCACCTATTGGTGTTACTTCTTTAGGAGCAATGTGGTGAATGCAGATCTGTTAATAATGAACTTAAAATGTGTTTTCTGTTTTTGGTATGAACAGATGTGGAAAACCCATCTGCTGCTCTCGGTGCTTCAGCCTCCACTGAAGATTCAGAAAGTACAGTATCTGTACAAAGAAGGGATTCTGGTCTTGGGGAGGAACCAGCTTCAGGGCAGACAAACAGTTCCAGTAGCATTGCTGAAGCAGGACTTCTGAATGTTAGTGCAGGTCCAGATGCAATCAGTGAAGTACTATGCACGCTCTCATTAGAAGTAAATAAGTCTCAGGAGGGCAGAAGCGAGACAGGCACTGAGGATAATAAGCCTGCAGCTTCTGTGCCAGCTGCAAAAAATGTCAATGTAAAGGACATCCTGAGAAGCTTGGTAAGCACACCAGCTGATGGGGCTGCAGCGGATGCTGCTCTTCTGCCACCAACCTTCCTTGGAGTTCTTGGTGATGGAGCTGTTGAACAGCCTGTACAGTTCCATTCCTTTGACAGGTAATGTAACTTCTGAAATATTTGGGCTATTTCATTTTACTTAAGATACCTGTAAGGAACCAAAAAATTCACACTGCAGTCCACCAGCTCTCATGTACCGGCTGTCACCTGGTACTTAATATTATTAAGCTGCTTTGATTTACAAGTAGAGCTTTTAACTACAAAGTCCACCAGCATCACGTAGGTTCATTGTGAAGGTATGCTCTGCAGTTCTTGGCATGCTGTGTTATGCCACAGAAGACTCTGGAAATGAAAAATGACTGGTGATTGGGTTATACTTGAAGGACTTGAAGCCAGCACATCTTTATAAGAGTTAACTCTTGTCTCCATACATGTTACAGCTCATAAGCAATATGGTAAGAGCACCAATAAATTGCCTAGAAATGACTGCAAGAGTAAAAAAAAGATTAAGGGTGTAAGCTGTTCTTTTGTCTTTCCCGTTCTCCTCTTCCTAACTTAAGCACTTGCAGATGAGTGATGCTGTCCTGTGCATATTTAGTCAGTTTTAAAGGGCTCAGGAGATAAAAATGGACGTTAAATAACTCAGAGTAACAATGTGTAGATTAGCTTGTGTGTGTATTGATCACAAAGCTGTATATAGTTTCTGTTACTGGGGGCCTGCAAAAGAATACTGGGTTAGTAAGAGTTACAAATGGATTGAAAACAATGGAGTAATCGTCGAAGTGTCCTTCTGCCTGTAGAATGCTCCCGTGTTAATTTACGAAAATGCATCTGTGTTCTACCTTCTGGTGCTAAAGGTCTACATTAAATCTTTCAGGCTTCATTCAGCAGATATATCCCTAAACTGTTAGATTTGCTTTATTGTTATAATAGCTTTTAAAACTTTGTTTCATTTTCATAAATATCTGCCTTAATACTTAAATGCTGCGGTGGATTTAAAATGGAACATTGCTGCTTTGTTTTTCTTTCTTTTCTTTTTAGATTGAAATCCCTCTTTCCTGATGATAATTTTGATGTCCCCTACATCTCAGTCTCATTAGTTCCTTGTGTTCTCCCAAGTATAGCAGACCACATTGTCTTTTACTGACTTTTGCTTCTCCAGGATTCCCCAAACCAACAACAGAATGAAAGAAAGAATCCCCTAACACTTGCATTCTTGCCTCTAGAAAAGCCTTAGTCATATCCAGAAATTCTGCAGCTGCTCTGGTGCAAGGGGATCCCTTGTTACCATATCCATACCTTGTATCAGCAATAGCGTGCTCAGCAGGGACAGGGAAATGATCTTACCCCTGCACTTGGCATTGGTGAGGCTGCCCCTCGATGACTGTGTTCAGTTTTGGGCCCCTCACTCCAAAAAGGCCATTGAATGACTCAAGCGTGTCCAGAGAAGGGCAACGAAGCTGGTGCAGGGTCTGGAGCACAGGTCTGATGGGGAGCGGCTGAGGTAACTGGGGGGGGTTAGTCTGGAGAAGAGGAGGCTGAGGGGAGACCTCATTGCCCTCTACAACTCCCTGAAAGGAGGGTGCAGAGAGGGGGGATGAGTCTCTTGACCCAAGGAACAAGCGCCAGGACAAGAGGGAATGGCCTCAAGCTGCGCCAGGGCAGGGTCAGACTGGCTCTTAGGAAGTATTTCTTTGCAGAAGGGGTTGTTGGGCGTTGGAATGGGCTGCCCAGGGCAGGGGTGGAGTCCCCATCCCTGGAGGGGTTGAAGAGTTGGGTTGAGCCAGCGCTGAGGGATCTGGTGGAGTTGGGAACGGTCAGTGTGAGGTTCATGGTTGGACTGGAGGATCTTCAAGGGCTTTTCCAACCGAGATGATTCTGTGATTCATACCAGTAGCTGATCTGCTGCTTATTCCTCAACTTCCTCTGGCTCTGATGTCTTTGCAGTCTGTGGCTGCCTTGCTCAAACTAGGCATCTTAGCTGATTCAAAAAAGGAGTGCAGCTCTGCCAGGGGTATGGATTCAGCTGTCATGACATGTCTTCTCAACTCAGACTGCCATGTCACTAGTGGGGGCAGAGACAGTGGTTGTTGTCTGGCTAGATTAGACACAGATGGTGTATGCTAGTATTTGGCCCCCTTGCTGTTGTCTCAAAGTAAATGCTGTGTTGTGCTCGTGGTGCTAAACAGGAGGACTTGTTTTGGGAGCAGTAGGAGGATGGAGGTGGAGGGGGAAAACTGGGAGAAGAGGGACACTGAATTAGAACTACTGCTGCCCAAGTGCTTTTAGCACTTCCCCATTGAGGCCTCTCATTGCTCTTTACAGCAAGCGGGCAGTCGATCTGAAAGAGCACAACGTTTTAGTCTGTGACTAATGTTTTTCCTCTGGAAATTCTTACTGTTCGTTGCTGAGTGGTAGAGCTTGGAGCCACAAAATAACATTTGTCTGGAGATCGGATACAGAAATGCATGTTGCATTTAGGAATTGTTTTTTGGAAACGAAGCGTTGTGCTGCCTGTGCAAATCTGATTTGGATTGGTGCAAAGCAGGTTAACTAGTCAGGAAGTAATTGAGTACTTGAAGTCCTGATACCTGACATAGGCAGATCACGCCTACAAAACCTTCTTATCAGAGGAAACTGCAGTTTAATTTGATGATATGTACATTAATGAGATGCTGGGCATTGGCAGCAGCCCTTCAGTCACATGCAATTCTGTGTTCTTTTTTCTGTATAGTTACAAAGTCACTCAAACAATGGAAAAAACACTTAAAAGTTGCAGTGTGTTTTGTAAAGCAAGTTACTGAAAAGTTGAACTACTTGCTGGTTTGCCCTTGTACTTTTCCAGTGCCACACTGTCCCAGATGGACCTTTTGTCTCCTTTTCCCACCTCCGAAGTGCCAGTGGTTTGTAACCACAACTCTTAACATTCTCCCACTTAACCTTGAGACATAATTACTGGATCAGATACTGAAAGGAAGCCAGTCTGATGAAGGAACATATAGAGGAGTGGAAGGGGTGCATAGACTGAAGTAGTAGACAGCACTGTGCTTGTGAATGGAGGAGCAGAGGGCAGGGGGTTTTGTAGGGCTTTATGTAGCTACCTGGACTGCTCCACAGTGATACCTTGTGGCTATTAGTTTCCTGTGACTTTTTGTGTTTAGTGGGTGGGGCTAAATATGTGAGGAAAAGGTCATGAACTAGTATAAAACATTTTGTCCTTCAGCAGTTGCGCATGACCTTGGTATGTCAATGGCTCTGTGTTTCTAGGTGGCTTAATTTTTCATTTCCTTGCTTTTGTGGGTATGTCAAGTAGAGAAAAGTGTACTTGATGTAGAAGTTTTCTCTAGTCAATTCTCATCTGGTAGTGACATGCACAGTCTTGCATCTGTGGTAAATACATTGATCTGTGATAAGGTGTGTTGCTAACTAGCTAATAAATTAATCAAAAAGAATAACTGAGTATATGAAACACGATTAGTTAATCAAAAAGACAGTAACTGTGTATATGAAACATTTATATTTAAAATTATATAGACAGGAAAGTTTCATGACCACTTTTAGGTGCCTGTATCTTTATATAGTGTGACTGCTTAAAATACAAGATTATGCTCTGAAATGACACCTAGTGACAACAGCGGGAAGGAATTGTACAAGGGAGAGAAAAACCTTTTTACAAGAAACTGTAATAGAATTGGAAATAGTAGCTCTTCCCTGGAGTAGACAAAAATACTAAGGTACATTGGGCAAGTTTAGAAAAACAGGCTTTGGGATGCTCTCATTTTCTGTGTCTGGTTTGCGTTTAATATATTGTTTGATGGCAAACAAGTTCTGTGTGTTAACTTTTTTTTTCTTTTTAAAGACACTTTGTTAAAAGTTGTTCCCATGTAGCAGTTTACCAGCGAGGTATCTCTGGGAATTTCAAAGCATCTCTCTGATCCTGCATTTATCTCAGGAATGCTGTGTCAGAAATCAAAACGCTCCTCATATCTTAAGGATTATCAACTTCCCAGCCATAGCTGGAGAGTATACAGTAACAGCTATGTGAGTGAAACCTTACTGAAAGGCTGCCAGGTTGCAAGCTTTTGCAAACGCCTAGGTGTATGTGTTCATTCCCATGCCAAAAATCTTCCCCTTATCTTATGTGAAGATACAATCTTGTGATTAGTGGGTGCCAGGGGTTTATCATGATAAAGTTCAAGACTTGCATTGGCTTTTTCCCAAGATCTGTAGGGACATGAAATAATGTTCCAATTTCAGTGTGTCCTAAACCAGCGGTTTTCTTATTTAGTAGTAATCTTGTAGAAAAAGAGGGGGGGGCTAATGCAAGCAAATTTAAATAAAACAGAAATAAGTATAACCAAAGCTTAGGATAAAAAAAAGAGATGATGTTTCTCTTCCGTTAGTTTAATAAAACCCGTAACCTATCACTTGCCATTTTTACTGTGCAATTTAAAATAAAACCTTGGTCTCTCCTGGCTTCTGCTGTTCTTTGTGGAAACATTCAATAATCATGTATTTACAGGAAAGCTGATGCTGAGGGTTCAGAGGAATAGAGGCTCTTAAATCATGGTCTTGCCCCATACAGCTTAAATCTGCAGCTATGCTGTAATTTACAGACCAGATATGTTAATAAGCTTATTTATCTTTTTGGAACATCGCCTATAAGCTGCTTAGGCTAAGCCTGTGTTTACACATTTGTCAGTCAGTGGTGTGCATGTACCTTTGTAATGGTTGGTTGTGGTATTTCAGTTAAATTTAATCAAAGCCCTTTTTTTTTTTTAATGGAACGAGTACATTTTTAGACTTAATTGATTTGGGCCTCGAAAAGAATAAACTTGTAGACAAGATTAAGTCTACCAGGTATAGGTAGAGACAGAATATGAGAATGGGGGATCTGTAGATCAAGGCACATATGCTGTGGTGAGAAGCTCAGCTCTTTCGGTGCACCAACAATTTGCATTCTGCAGGGGCTGAAGAGGAAAACCATTTGAAGTCCTCTCCCTGACAAGCTGATTTTAAAGTTCTCTTACAAAATTGATTGTATTCTTTCTATCATCTCTTCTCTTCCCCGCTTCCACCCCTCCGCCCACCCCGATCTCTCGTGGTTTTAAGAGTCTCTTATTCTTTCTTTCTCCTTGGGTATTTCAAGGGGGACATAAGAGAATGGGTATTATCTCCAGACAGCAGAGCCCATAGAATGACACTGACATGGCAAGCTGCTTTCCTGACTCACAAAGTAGAGGCAAAAATAAGTCTCTGATCCTCTTTATTGGTCTTTTGCTCATTGCATAGGAGCCCTGCAGTGGGCACCATTCTGGTAGCCTGGAACAAGACTAACTTCTTTTGGTTTTGAATTAAAACCATTATCCCATAGGGAAACAGACAAACTGTCACCTGTGTTGCTGTTCAGTGCTAAAAAATGGAACTCTGAGAATTAAATCTGTATAAATTCCTGTATGTCAAGAGGAATTAGAGCTCATGTAAGTATTTTTAAATTATAGTGAGGTCATCAGTTTGGCCTGGCCTGTGTTGTATTAGGAATATTTGACTCAAGCCCAAGAAAAATTTGTAACTTGAAATATATTTAAAATTAATTGCAGGCTTGCCAACTTTAAAAAAAAAAAAAAAAAAAAAAAGAAACATTTAGGAAAACGTACTCAAAAATCTAGGAGATATTTATAGATAATTTGTATCTTTGTATTGAAACAGAAGAATCAGTGATCTGAAACCAAGAAAGCTTTCAGTAAGTAAATCCTTATAGAATTTGGCAGAATAGATCATTATTTTGTAAGGCTTTGTCTGTGATGGAAGTCAGTGTTCAGCTCAGTGGTCTGTGCTCATTCAGCAGTGAGTAATTGTCTGCAACACGAAGGCTTCTTACACTTCAGCATAATTGGGACTAATAACACACTGACCTTATGGCTAAGATGTATTTATGGTGGCTAGTTCTCATAATGCCTGACCTGTGTTTATCAGTTCATGTGCTGTAAATTCCTACTTTAAACCTTAAATAGTTGATTTTAAATTAAAAAAACCCAAACATCTAATATAGTCCTGTAAATGAGGCAGCTAAACTATCATTTTTACCGTAGTGCTTGAGGTCTGCTTGAAATACACTGTAAGAATATTTTTGTGCAATTTTTCTAGTTTATTTTATTTCTTCTGTGTCTGAATATATGGATGTTATAATATACAAATGTAACCCAAAAGTAGAGTCAATTGAAATGTGCAATAATGTGAATGTTAAGGAGTAAAATGTATTGATGGTTTTCTTCCACGTGACACGTCTCTACCCATGTGTGAGGTTGCTTAATGTATGTTGTTATTCTGGTGAAATTAATGCATGGTTACAGATGTTTTTTAATTCATTATTTTTGTAGATCTGAAGGAAATATACTATAGGGCTACTTATTGGTGAATATTTTATTCATGTGTGTAGCAATATTTAACTTTGTAAGAAATGCTTATCAGTTTAGCTGCAAAAAAGGACTGTCTTATCTGTGTACTCTTTAAAAGCAAGTGCCCTATTACTTGAGAGAAGTTGAAAGCACATTAAGACACTTCTGACAAATTTACCTGATTTAATAATGTGCTAAACACTCCATCTTTTCCACATAGTTTGTTTACTACAATTTTTAATCTTGTTTTTTCCACTGTCTCATGCATTTATTTTACTTACATTACCATTTAAATAATCTTTTGAAAAAAGAACACAAAGGTACATTGATGGTTAATGGCAAATATTTGTTTGAACACAGTTGCGTTTTCACTTAATGTTCAGAGGAAATATCATATTACTACACAAAGAAGGAAAAATGTAGGAATTTTGGAATGTAAATAAACAAACAAATAAGACTGATGTTTATACCTCAAATATCTTTCCAGTATGTGGTAAATATGAATCCATATGTGATTGCCGAGCTGTACTTTCATACGTTGAAGAAGGCCTAGAAATGGGAGCTCCTAAAACAAATCCTGCAACTGTAGGTCACTGGTTGAAAGGGAAGACGTACCTAGTAATAAACATTACATTACAAATAATGCAGCAATACATAGCTATAAAGTAACTAGTTAAGATACTTTGACATTTTGTTTGTTGTTCTTGAACTGTTTTAGGGATTTTTTTTGAGTCAGAAGGTCGTGGCAACGGACCAGAAGACAGAGAGAAAGTAATTCAGGGTTTGGGGTTTCTTTACATCACATTTTGGAACAATATCCAGCGATTCTTTGGGCTGTGTGCTTCAGACTGACACAGCTGTCAACAGAAGGGACCTTCTTTCTTCACCAGAATACTCTTTATTTTATTTTGGCTGGAAAAATCGGAATCATGTCAGTTGACGGTTGAAGATCACTATCTAAAATAACTTCTGCTCAGAGCTAGTCTGAGTTTTACCCTCAGTAAGTTTGCAGATGACACCAAGTTGGGCGGGAGTGTTGATCAGCTTGAGGGTACGGAGGCTCTGCAGAGGGGTCTGGCCAGGCTGGAGCGATGGGCTGAGTCCAATTGCATGAGGTTCAATAAGGCCAAATGCTGGGTGCTGCACTTGGGTCAAAACAACCCCCAGCAGCACTACAGGCTTGGGGAGGAGTGGCTGGAGAGCTGCCAGTCAGAGAGGGACCTGGGGGTGTTGATTGACAGCCGGATGAACAGAAGCCAGCAGTGTGCCCAGGTGTCCAAGAATGCCAATGGCATCCTGGTTTGTATCAGAAATAGTGTGGCCAGCAGGGACAGGGAAGTGATCTTGCCCCTGTACTTAGCACTGGTGAGGCCGCCCCTCGATGACTGTGTTCAGTTTTGGGCCCCTCACTCCAAAAAGGACATTGAATGACTCGAGCCGTGTCCAGAGAAGGGCAACAGAGCTGGTGCAGGGTCTGGAGCACAGGTCTGATGGGGAGCGGCTGAGGGAACTGGGGGGGTTTAGTCTGGAGAAGAGGAGGCTGAGGGGAGACCTCATCGCCCTCTACAACTCCCTGAAAGGAGGGTGCAGAGAGGGGGGATGAATCTCTTGACTCAAGGAACAAGCGTCAGGACAAGAGGGAATGGCCTCAAGCTGCGCCAGGGCAGGGTCAGACTGGCTCTTAGGAAGTATTTCTTTGCAGAAGGGGTTGTTGGGCGTTGGAATGGGCTGCCCAGGGCAGGGGGGGAGTCCCCATCCCTGGAGGGGTTGAAGAGTCGGGTTGACCCAGCGCTGAGGGATCTGGTGGAGTTGGGAACGGTCAGTGTGAGGTTCATGGTTGGACTGGAGGAGCTTCAAGGGCTTTTCCAACCGAGATGATTCTGTGATTCTGTAGAAAACAGCTTTATGGTGAGTTGTTCAAAGCCACTGTTTTCTTCCAAAGTTCAGATTTTTTTAATGTGAAGGAGCAATTTTTCCAGCCTCTATACTGTTGCCTTTTATCTTGCAGAGTAATTGTGGAGCACAGCAGAAGTCTTTGGCTGTGGTGCATCATGAACACTGAATCCTTAAGCAAGCTTGAGGGGACCAAGATCTAACGTGACCTTTAAATATAGGAATTATTGTAGAATTTATGAAGCAGGTTTTTAATTTTTTAAAAAATTTTTTAGCTAAAAGCTAAAACTTTTTTTTTCAGTGGGATATTATAAGCAACCTAGGCTTCTCAGAAAACTTTGTGAGAGTCAGTGTCTCTTGCTCAAAGATGTGGTGGCTGTGTCTGGAACACACATGTGCACACCCGTGTGTACTGTTTATAAGGGAGCATACGTTCTGCTGTATTTCAACATCTGAAACCTGTAGTTACTCATTTTTATTCCTTGAATCAAAGCAAAAGGAATGATGTTGGGTAATTAAAAAAAAAAAAAAAAGCCTGCTAACAGCTCTACTTTGCAGCTGTGTACTAGTGTCATATTCCTGATGCTAGTAATCAGACAGTGATATCTTAAAGTGAAAAAGTAAATGCCATTGATACTGAAAATTACAGTGGAAGTATTAGAATATAATTCCTTTTTAATGTACCTCATTGGAAGTAAATTATTGAAGATGAGAGTAGCAACTGTATTTGTATTCCCAAACTTCTACAGGTTTGAAGGTGAGAAGGTACACAAAAGATCTTAAAAGACAAAAGGGACTACTGTGGTCATTTACTGCTGTCTGTCGCAGCCCAGGAATAAAACCAAAACTCTAATTCCTTTGTGTCTCTCCTTTGGTAGCTATAGAGAGTCTGGCAACTTGCTGAAACTACTCCCTCAGTGCAGCGACACTTAAGCACACTGAAGGTCAGTAGAAGTTTGCAGGAAGGAATGATAATATATAGTGTTGTGTCAGAAACAGCACAGAAAAATGGAAGGCTGTTGTAGCTGGGATTTCTTTTGTCTCCACTCATTGTCACTGCAGATGAGCAGTGTTAAGGTGACAGCTCCATCTGCACACAGGCTTCCCTGCTCCCATGCAGTTCCAGAACTGTTATTTGCCCTGTGAGGAGCTCCTTGTAGTAGTGCTAAAAATTACTCCTGTTCTAAAATTCCTTCTTGATCCTTCCAGCATGTTCATTTCTGTATTTTCATCTGAAAGGGGGCGGTTCTAATATATAAAATTAGTCGAAGATCAGCCATTTATGTATGAAATTTTTTAAGGTGTGGGTCTGGCTTGCCCTTTACAACTTAAAATACCACCTGTTTTGTAGCTCCTGGGGCTCTTAGTAGAGTCAGAGAGTAGGATCAGTAGCATTCATAGGCGTTCAGAGGGCACAGCTTTTCTAATTTGATGTTTTGAGAGAATTCTGATTGACTTTAAGCCCTGGAAACACAAAACTTCTCTAGAAGATTTGTTTTTACCCTCAAGGTAATTTGGTGTTTTCCAATTTAAAATTAATTACATGAACGATACGCTTTGAACAGACACTACGTTTATGTGCATAATTGCCATCTGCATGTGCACCAAAATTTGTCACTAAATATTCTCCCGTATCACCTTGCATCCAATATAATGGTGTGTGTATTAGCAGGAAATGAATAATTGTTTCTGTAATTTACAGGTTGTGCAAAGAAATATTTCCAGCTTGTGCTCTGAGATCTTGGAGTCCACATGAATAGACCTGTGTTTGTAATACGTCTGTATGATTTGGGTTCAATATTATTGATCAGTATTTCTTGAATTGGATAGCTATACAGTAAAAGAACTCAAAATCTGTGAAGGAAGACATCTGGGCTTCAGTGCTGGATTATGAATGTTGGAGAAATGTCCAAAAGTTTACTATGTGTGGGTGCATCTTATACTCAGTAAACTTTCCCAGCCCCTTCCAGGTATTTGAATCTGTGTTATAGAACAGTAGTAACAGTTTCCACGCAGTGTACGTCACAGAATCTTGAGTGAGAGGTCTCCTTATACCTGGGTGATGCAAAATTAATTGGTAATGTGGCTATAATTTAGAAGACGGTCTAAATATATGATTTTTTTTTAGTGCATTGTTCACATTTCAGGGAAACTGACAAGAACATACGAGCAAAATTCATGGTTTAGGCACAATATCTTGATTTGGGGCTCAGGTGTTGTGGCTTCTATTTTTTTAGTGTATCGTTAACATTAGCAGTCACCCTTATAATGATATGACATGTACTGCCTCCAAGTATGGTGCCTGCCTACTCCTGCTATTAGGGAGGGTTGATTTAATCAGTAATGTGGTCTAGGTTCTGTGACATCCTTTGCACTGAAGAAGGGAGTCAGATGCAGTCCTTTTTTCCCATTCTAGCAAAAACTATTTTAGAAATACTTGACAGAACTTCTGTGGTTGTTATTATCACACCTGAATTTGGGTCAAGTTTCTAAGTTACTTTATTTAGAAAATGAATATTTTAAAGCTATTAAGGGAATACTTTCAGTGTGTAGTTATAGTACTGTCAACAAAAGATGTGATTAAATAAATTGAATGTTGAAGATTTTCAGCTTACGGTTAACACCAGGTAATTAAAAGTAAGCGCTGCTGTGGGAGTGCATTATATATCAGCCGTACTCTTTACCTCATTAGCTGGGTTTTTGCATGTTTATGGAGCTAACTTGCAATTAAAAATGCCTTTAACGTATGCTTAACAAGGCCTTTTAGGTATTTGGAATAAAGTACTACAATTTAATTGAAATTGGTATAGCATAAATAGATGTCTTGGTAACATGTGAGATAAATCTCCATGCCTAACTCATCACTTTGCATCTTTTCCTCTTGTGTAATCTTTAATGCTGACAATAAGGCCTGACATTTAACTTGTATAAAAGATGGAGATTCTCTCTTCAACTCCTAAGGAATGTTTTGATTTGTTATATAAGTAAAACTTGATTGACGGGATATACTCAAATTCATGCCTTAGCAATATTTTTAAAATGTGTGAACGTTTGTGTGTGCACGTGAATATGTGTTAGGATGTTTGTAGCTGTAGTGCATCCTTCTTCAGTTAGTCTTCTGTTCTGCATTAGAATACCAATAGTAGTAGTTGTATACTGTCAAGGCAACCTTCAGTCTTGATAATGTACCTTAATGTTTTCATTTTGAATACTGTGATATCTTTTGTAAATAGTTGCCTGAAGTTTAAAACCGAATCTTAGTGAAACTCAGGTGAAAAGTAAAACCTACTTGCAGGTCATTTATCCTGCTGATCTTTTAACTGTGTGCTTGTTTGGCAGGGATTTTGCGGAAGTGGTTGAGATATTTAAGTGTGATGTAAAAACTAAACAAGGGTGAAGTGTCCTTTAGGTTAGGCAGATTGCCAGAGATGATGGAAAAAGAAAACAGGGAAGGAACGGTACTTTTGCAGGACATAGAAGTGTATGTGCTCGATGTGTAAGTAAGGATCATGCTGTGTGAGCCTTCCTACAGTATTATTTACTGTTTGTCTTCACCTAGGAGTGTTGTTGTACCACCGAAGAAATCCACCATTTCCTCTTCTACAGCTGCTATGGGCATTCCTACAAATGCTGTCAGTGTGGTTTCTTCCTTAGATTCAGCCCAAGCCCTGGATTTGTCAGGAGAATCTCCCGGTGAGTAAGGGTAAATTAAACAACTTCAATCCCAACCCTCCTTCTTTTGCTTCTCCCTCCCTCACCATTCACTCTGAATACAAACAAACAAGTTTTTTGTTACGTGTTTTTTGTGATGGGTTTTGTGAAGGTGAGATGTTTTTCAGTAGTTATCCATATCTCAAAACACTGTAGGTGAGAACAGTTGTTTTTCAGACATTAAGTTGTTAGTTGCCTTCCATGGTAATACTGATTAGTGTGTATATATTTTATCTGTCTATATATGAGTCTTGCTTATACTAAGAATATTGATACTTACTGCTGGTTTATTTTCTTGGGGGAAAATGTGCCAATAATCTTGGAAGATGGTGTTTTACGCTTTATTTATTTTTTTTAAACTACTGGAGTGCACGTGGTATAACATGTCCTAAATTATCAAGTCAGACAAAAGGACCTTTGAGACATTCGTATCCTGCATATTACTTTGTCTATATCTGTAATATGCCCTCATCTAGCAGGTTGCAGGCCTGCATTTGGTATTTGTGCCTCTAACAAAGACCAGTAACAGATACTTTGCAGGGAAATAGATGTGACTCTAGATTAAACTGGACCAATTGTCAGTGACATTATACGGGTTCACTGATTATAAGAATTCATCCTTTTTAATATTTTCGGAGAGTTTATCCCAGTGATCATTTTCTTTTTCCTAGTTTTGATGCTGTAGCTACACAAATGTAAAAAATAACCTGCTTAAAAATAAATAAAAATCCCCAAAGTAGTGTTGTATTAAAAAAAAAAGCTTTGCTAAACCTTTAGATGTTCTCCTTTTGCCTTCATCTAGCAGAACAAATGCAAATGTCTGAGCAATATTTGTCGTAATTCCTAGATTTCTCACAGTTTTTGTAAAGCAGGCATACTATATTAACTTGTGTTTAGTATAAATACAGTGTATTCTAAAGACTACTTTTTGCTACAGACTTTTTGTATGTAAAATATAAGCTTATATATAAATTGTAGCGTATTTGTTCAAGGATATATGTCTTAGTGCTAAGTAGGACTGAAAATTATATACAAGTGTTTCCAATAGCTTTAGCCTGAGGTCAAATTCAGTCTTGATGCTCAACTAATTGCTTTGGACAGTTTTTTCAGTGGGGACAAAATTGAGTAGGTTGTTTAGAAGCAAGTGGTCCTTTGAACCCATAGTCTCCCTGGTCGTTCTGTATGCGATAAATGGTGTTTAACCTTATATGCTGTGTCAAAGGCATGCTTTTCTACTTAGCCGTGTTTAAGTCACAAGGCTGTGTAGGATCTCATAATTGTTTGTGTCCCTGAAGTTTAAAGTCAAGATTTAGAACTGCTTTGCATCTTAATCAAGGAAATCTCAATCTATGCCTGATTATTGGTGTTTCTTTTCAATGTTTGAGTTTCTTGCTTCCTGTTTTTATGAACTTACATCCAAATTGCAAAGACTGAGGAAAAAAAAATGTAATTTGTTGCCATGTCCTCTAGTTTCTGGGTGTCTCAAAGATATTTGTTGCCATCTTCAACTGCCCATTGCATTTCTTGGGAAAATCAGAAAGGTTTTGTTCCAGCCACGATAAAGGAAAAGAAAAGCTACTGGAATCTAATATGGTCTTATTCTTTGCAAAAGGGAGAATCCATTTTGTCACTGAAATTGCAGGAGGTAGCACTACACTAGTCTAGGAGTAATGTTTGGACTAGAAAAATTAGCTGTGTTTTAAAATGTCACAGTTCTTTGGGGAAGATTGGCTCTGAGCAGCTAATCTGTTTTAAAAACAATAAAACCTTACCTACATTGAAATTGTTTAAAATAATTGCTAATTTGTTAACTTCTTACTGGTTTACCCAGGTTAGATGTGGGCTAAATTATTACAATTTCTGAAGTCAGTATTCACTTTTAATTGAAATAACAGATGAACATTGATTTTCAGATTTAGTCAATCTTTTAAGAACGTATGGAAGAAAAAATAAGTGTTCCTGTGCCTGTTGAATGTATAAGAAATCCAGACAATAAACAATACTGATATAGTTTGTAACTGTGTGACTTCCAGCATGTCTGGGAGTTTTGGCAAAAATCGGACATGTAATCTGAACTGATATGCATAAAAAGAAACTAATCGGGATTAAAAATAGTAGACATGTTTAGACTGGCAATCTAATTAATTAAAAGAAAAAGTAAAGGGATAAATGAAATCATGCCTTAAACAGATTAAAACGTGAGACTGTTTCTTTTTTCCCCAGTAAAATAATGGCATGGAAACAAAAATTTTGCAGAGTTGGAGTGGTTTAGGCTTGTTGCTCATGTAAATTGCATGCATTTATGGTTGTAATAAAGTACTGTATAAGGCATTTAACTTTTTTATTTAAGGATAGAAGTAGCAATAAGTGAGCTTCCTATAAAACCAAAATATAATATATATAGGTTTCCCCTGAGTTCAAATCACATGTTCTTTCACTAATTTTTGTTTTCATGCAGCAGAGAATCAATACATTGTTCTCACTTTTTTCAGCTAACATTTATTGTAATTCTATTTACTTTTGTAATTAAGAAAAAAAAAAGTCCTTTTTAAAGTGCTGAGACTAGGGATTTATGTAGTGAATATAAATTTGGGGCTTTTTCACATTTTATATGAAGGCTATTTATTAAACATTATTGCTACGTTTAAAAATACATTTCAGCTGTTTTTTTTCTAAAGTCAAAGAATTTTTTAAAGTGAGTTTTGTATGCGTTTACTTGATATGTTTTAAAAACTGATCAAGCAAGCAGAACCGTAATAGAATAACATATAATACTTTGCTGTGGAGACTTGAGTCAATTTACTCCAGAACAGAGATGAAAGGGAGATGCAGACATTAAAATGGGATTAAACAGCAAGTAATAGTGTTTTAGTTGTAATGTTTTCATAAGCATAATTTGGGAATAGATTTTATGTAGTAGGTGAGATCCTCCACTGTGGAAGTGATGTCAAAATTGCTTGGTCAGGGTAGGATCAGTGTTGAAATATTGGTCTATGTGGTTCCAGATGCCTCTGTTGCTATTTGTGTGTGCTCAGAATTTATCAACCTCTTTCCCAATATTTTTTCCTGAAGTTTGCATCTTGCCTGTAGCTCAAGGTCTGTGAGTATCTTGGATATTTGACCCTTAAGATTGTCTTAAGCTCATATCAAGTGGATGTGACATGTCCTAGCCTACCAAATACAAAATGTTGACAAGTTGGAAAGATAACCATCTAAGCTCACCCTGTTGCTCTAAGACTTTGAAAGAGGGTGAAAACATGATTTGGCCACAGACAGACTGGCCTTTTTGCAGGAGGAATTTCTTCATCTTTACTCATTCAAGCCTCAGAGTATTTTGTAGCACAGAAAGCCTTTCCTGAATACAAATGTGACCCTGGTGGGCTAAACTTGCCTGTCAGTCCGTTGCCAATGGCTGATATTTGGGTTGTTAGTCTGCTGGAATTGCCACTCCAACTGTTGAAAGATCTTGGAAATGAATGGAGAAAATAAAGCCCCTTCATCGCCCATGTTGAGCCAGTCATTTGTCTCTTACGGAGGGTGGTTTTGAGCAAAAGAGCATATTTACTAGCAACAATCTAAGGAGGAGGAATTTACTCTAGTTGTTTCTTCCTTGGATTGGCTCATAGGCTGAATGCGAGACTTGATGCAGAGATTTTACGTGTGCTGTGTCCAGGAAGGGCTATTGGAAAGGCAAGACTAATGTTTGGCTAGGCAGGACTTGGTGAATTTGTCTGAGCTATGGTGAATATGCTTGTATTTTTGTCACTTAAGTTTTCCTCTTAAATGTTTTTATTACAGTTGTAATGTTCTAAAGTGCTGTGAACGTTTTTGATCTCTTTTGCAGTTCTCTCTGATGCTCCAAGTTTGTTTCTGTACTTGAAGGATTTCATATGAGTTTTATTAGTGCTTCACTGTAAAGAATGCAGTTTTGAGGCTTTCACTGTTCAGTTTGCAAATGGTTGTTCAACTATAATTTTTATAAAGAAGGAATATGAAAAGTCTGTAGGAAGCAGGAGGGAGTTGCATCTTGTCCTTACTCTGAATGTAGAAAACACTCAGAAGTTCCACTCAATTTCTGTTGCCTGCCTCTTACTTTAGGTTCTTTGAGTTCTACTTGTTTTGCCTCTGAGCCACACAGAGTTGCCATCAGGTTTTCTGCTTCTCCTGAGCAGAGACATGGGCTGTTCCTCAAAGTGTGAAGTCATAAACCAGGCCATGTTAAAGGCCAAAGTGAAAAAGGAGGTGATGCTTGGAAGAAACTTGGGTAATAAGCAGCAACAGGAGATAAAAAAGGAGTTGACTCCTGAATTCTAGTCCTACCTATAGGAAAATGTAAATTTTCTCCCCCAGCTCGCTTGTTTTGCAAAGAATGATATGCATTGATTTTTATACATAGATGAAAATAACCTTGAAGTCTCACAATAAAGTTAGTTAGCGGGAGACAAGCTAAAGTAAGAGAAATGAATGTGAAGTGAGTTCCATCAGTGCAAAGGTCATTTAAGAAATTCACCCGATTATAGTAACTAATTTTACAGTGACGGTAGTTAGAGGCTAGTTACCAAAGCAGAATGACACTTTAAAAAAAAATCTCAAATGCTAATGTTATGCATGGAAATGGTTTAATGCTGCTTCAGTATAAAAACTGTTTTAAAGCAACTTCTTTTTAGAGAGTGCAGCATTGTTTTGTGAAATCTGTTTTGGTTTAACGTACAGATGTGTTTATGTAACAGCTCCCTTATATTAGCTTGTAAAACCTTTCATTGTAGTCTTGCATTGTACACTTCCAGCCCCAGAAGCGTATTTTTGAATGAGCTCATTATTTTACTGGATGCTCCTTTCATAAAGGGCATCGGTGTATTTATGTATGGTAGGTCTGTTGTACAAAATTAAGAGGTATGGTTATTTAATTCAAATCTCTGTTTTTTATTTTTTACTTTTTTACTTCATCTTCATCCTCCCAGAGTAAAGCATATCATGCACCGCTTGTGTGTTGCCAACCATACTTTGTGAGTGTATATGTAAAAGCATAAGGATCTTACACAAGGAGTTTCTTTAACAATATTTTATTGCTAGAGACATTATTTGTTTAGACTCTTGGGGACCTTGAATAAACAATAAGGTTTCACTGTAAGGGTGCTAGACAGATGATCTATTTGCATTTTCTTTTATGTTCTTGCAAATGTCTGTAAAACTGTCAGTTTGAAGGAGCCAGTTTATCAGTGAGAGGATAAGGAAGAGATAAGTCAGTTTAGTTCCACATGTTTGAAGTAGCTACTGCACTTACCCACATGTCTGTTGTGGATGAAAATATGCTACTGAAGTATTTTCATTTTTTTTACTGAAGGCAGAAAAAACAGTAGAATAAAAAGCCACTTCTGAGTTAAAGTCAAAAAAGTACTTCCACTAAACAAAATTTGAATGCAGAAATCACTATGCCTAATCCAAATAAAAAAAACCCCTGAAATTCTCATCTGTGATAAATCTGAGATTCACCCCTTTTGGTGAAATGTATCTGCGTTTGGAATGTGGATTTAGGTGATGATAAGCGTGAAGAAATTCAGGCCATAAATATCCTTATATAATCTTCAAAAAGAGTATCAGTTTATATAGGTGCCTGCCTTATGCTGTTGTCAAATTCAAATTATCAGTGTTTTTTCAGTTATGTCTATATTTAAAAGTTAATTTTATAAAACTTCATAGTTTTATATTTATACCTAAGCTGTTATTCACAACTTATTTTGATTTCTAGAGGCAAAAAATCATGTCCTATCTGTGTTGTCAGTGATTTCCTTTACTTTCCATTCTAACCATTTTTATCCGTGCCATTGTGTGTAAAAACAGAATACCAACCAAAAACCCTAATGCATCCCACAAAATAAAACAAACAACAAAACCCCCAAGTTACCCCGGATAGAGTGTATGTGTCTCTATTAGACTCGCGATGGCTATTATGCCCTTTCATTGTCCTTGCAGATGTTTTCCTTGAATTTTTTTCTGTTTTTTTTCCTTCAGTTATTTTGCTTGTGGCCTAAATATTGCATTGGATTATTTTAATCTCATTTAATTGTAAAACTCGTGCTACTATGCTGCACTCTTTAAGTCTTATTTTTCACTGTTAAATTGATCCTTGATTTTGCTAAGCATTTTATAGGATTTTAGTTGTATATACTCTTGAATTTCTAACATACTCAATATTTAGTGGATTACTGGTCACAGATTTTATATATAATAAAAACATGCAAACATTTATATTAGAAGACTTTCTCTGTGTGCAATCTGCATGTTGAGAGGACTTTCTTATTTTGGAAGGCTTTGGATTTTCAGTTTTATACTCTGTTGGGCTACCCAGATCAGTGTGCTGGTTTCCCCTTATGGATGGTGTATGGGCTTAAGTCCATTACTGGGCATGTGGATTTAGGAATATTTTCAAGTTAGAGGGCCTTGTTCAATCAGAATAGGGATGTTGGGCTTTAGGGAGAAAGCTGGGAATTCTAGTGAATTTTTTTAAATATAAAGGTTATAATGAAAATGAAAGAATTGCTTTAAAGTCTTAATCCAACAGGCAGCATACTTACTGTGCATACTTAAGTATGAATGTGTGTGTATTTAAAAAAAAAAAAAAAGACTGTAGCAAACAACTGGAGCCTTTGGAACTGCTGAATCAGGTGGCTTGTTGCCTTCTGTGGCCTTTGTTTTGTTTTTCTATACAGGACGCTCCATTCTAATTTTTGGCATATCCCTTGACTGCTTTTCCTTTGGGAACACAGAAAATACTTTTTGGTGGTTTGACTATGGAATTATAGCCATGAAAATATTGAAAATATTTACAGAATCTAGCCATCACTGTTGAAACTTTCAGAAACATACCTTTGATTTGCCTTTATTAGATAAATTATTTAGGAAGTTATGCCCAGAAGATTTGGATTCCACCTTGTTTTCAGTCAACACTTTGTTCCCCACTTTCTTGTCCTTCATTTTATATGGCTCACTCAAAATTTCTTTTTGACCCTGTCATCCCATACAAAAATCAAAATAAGAGCTTCATGTCGAATTTATGAAGAGTGTAAGCGAATCATATTCACAAAGATATCTCCTACCTATGAAGAAAGACAAATAAGAGCAAAACTTTTCACCGTTTTGATGCATTAGTTTAATTTATTAGTTTCTGTGCTGCCTGTGAATCAAGATCAGAGAAAAATATCTTCCCCAGATGGGGGTGGGGAAAAAACTCTAACCCACAAAAACCCAGCGCTTCTGAGGGAAAGGTCTGTGTGCCAGCATTTTGGAGCAAAAGTTTGAAATTTGACAGGAGAAATAAACTTAGTATCTCATGGATCTGTCTTTGCCATCTTTTTACAAGTCTATTCCACTTCAGTCAAGTATAAAGACTTTGCAAAGTTGCAGTTGACATGTTTTGGTAGACATTTTCAAGATTTTAGCAGCTTATTTCCAGAGAGGTTGCATTTAACTGAGCTCACTCAAGCGTAGGTGGGACAATCAGGAATTTTTCTATAGTTATAGTTCTGAGAAGGGTCATGTCTCAGTGTGGTAGATGCGAGAACTGAAATGATTAAACTCTTTTCTTTCATGCTTTTTTCTTTTTCTTTTTTTTTTTTTCCTTCTTTCCCCCTTTCCAGCAGCATAAGAATCTGAAACTGGCGAGGTGAGAGGAAAGAGAATAGGACAGGGTGTAAGGTTGGAAAGAGATAGGATTGCAGATGGACTAGAAGCAGCCATGCTCCTGGGAAATACACAGAAATCTGTCTGCTAAGATTCATTCCTCTCTATAGTTTGGAATGCAATGCAAGATTTGTGAGTCACCATTCCTATCCTGGCAGCAAATATCTGTGAAATCTCTGGCTGTCTTGCTTACCCCCTCTTCATCATTGCTAATACCAATCCATACTGCAGTATGGAGGTTGTATTTCTCTTCATATACTGAACAGCAGAATTTAGTATTTACAGATTCCGACTCTGCTGATGAGAGCCATGTAGTGTCAATTTGACATAACACAATTGCATTTTTTTTTTTTTTGTAAGCGTAGGATACATAAATGACCCAGTCTTCCCTATCAACCTTTGAATAATTGATGTGGCAAAGTTAATAACTCATAAATGAGGTTATACCACTGCCATCATGCTAATGATGCTGGAAGTGCAATGGAGAATTTTATCATAGCTGTCTTTGTCAGAGTCCCAGTGTTGCAAAAATTTAAGCCAGGCTGTTGAAAATACCCACTCATTTTGTATTCTGCTTCATTTTGACACAAATATGTTTCAATTTATAAAAAAAAAAGGGGGGGTGTTTCTGTGCAAGTTACTTGAAATTGAATAAACACTTCCAGTCACCAAAAGAGATGCTATAAAATGTTACCATTTGGCTTTATATTAGTATATTTTAGTTGTATTAGTATATACTAGTACACTACAGGAGTATTAAGGGTGTGAGACATTATTTGTATTCACTGCTTAAGGTTGTAAGTGTTCCTAAATTTCTTCAGAGACAATCATGGCTTATAAGGCCAGAAAGGATCACTGCAGTCATCTGACTTCCTTCACAAAGCAAACTACAAGGCTTTCTGGAATTACTTTCTATTTGTGCTAGAGCACAATTTTAGAAGCTTGCCATGGCATATGTGGTAAATATGAATGTAAATAAATAGGAGTCATATGACAAAAAATTTTTGAGGTACAAAGGGGTGAAAGGGTTCACCTAGTTCTCACACACACTTGAAAACCGTGGTTTCTCAGAGGTTGGGCTCAAGGCTTTAGTTTCTGGTCCAGGTGTCTAACCTCTGGCATGTTTTTTTTATATAATTCATTTAATTATTACTTTCTCTTGTAGGAAGGGGATCATCTAATTCAAAATTGCCATCTGTCCCTACAGTTTCTTCAGTGCCTGAGGATTCTGCTTCAAATATGAGGTAACTTCAATTGAACATCTGAACAGTTGTGCTGTGGCTTATGTTTTTGATATTACAGTTGGACACTCTGATTCTACATCACTTAAGAATGTTGTTTTGCTGGTGTTCAATACTTAATGAAAGTTTGGGAAAATATGAGTGTTGGGTTATTGATTCCTTCTTATACATGTATATCACTTAAACATTGCCAAAAACTATACTCCTTTCTATAAAATTTCAGCAAGTTCCCTTTTATTTTTTTTTTAATCACATGTATCTCTCTACTAGTATTACAGACAGGCTTGAACATGCTTTGGAAAAAGCTGCCCCACTTCTGAGAGAGATTTTTGTGGATTTTGCTCCCTTTCTTTCTCGGACTCTT
Organism: Strix uralensis; assembly: GCF_047716275.1. Taxonomy (NCBI): domain Eukaryota; kingdom Metazoa; phylum Chordata; class Aves; order Strigiformes; family Strigidae; genus Strix; species Strix uralensis. Next base: position 82,434,670 of record NC_133975.1, read on the forward strand.
TTGGGCAGCCATGGGCAGGAGTTGCTGATAGAAGGTACAAGTAAGTTTCCATTTTTAAACAGCTTTTTTTACGTGTGCTTTGTTTTACGTTAGAGACTTAAAATTTCTGGGTGTTTTTTTTTCTGCTGGCTCTGCCTTAGAAGCTTTGTTCCTGCCTTCCCACACAGTGCTGTCCACTGGATTTCACTGACTCCTGTTTCTTCAGTCTGTAGTTCTTTGAGGTCATTGTCATTGCCTCCATCTTTGCCATCTCTGCTACCTCTTTGCCTCCATTTCATCTGATAGTTTCCTATATCTCATTATATGGGACCAACTGTGGTTGTCTTTTCCTTAGTTTTCCAGCTCTTCCAGGGAATTGTTCCACAGAAGGTGGTGTATGAAATGTTTGAGCTTTAAACAGAAAACTTGGTGTCAGGGTCAACACTTTGGTACAAAGTAAAGTACATAGTGTAGAAAGTTAAGTACAAAGACCTTGCATTTTTACTGTGATAGCGTAACAAAAGGCTTCTTGGGAACTCTGTCAGCAGAGCATGTTGTGGTGTATCTCTTGCATGTGAATCTTCTTCTCTCTCTTTGGTTTCCAATTGGAAGGCAGTCATACAGGGAAGAGGAGTACGCTGTCAGTATTGAGAAGAATTCTCTGGTGCTTCTGAGAAGATGAAGATTTCTGGTTCCCAACAACGATCATGGCTCTTCCTGATGTTGCCTTAAAATGATTGAGCTTGAGATGATTAAGTTTTCTTTCTACTAGTGGGTTTCTCTCTGTTTAAAAGTGAGGCTCAGTTCTGCAATGCAGACGTTAATGTTCTCAATCTTAAGTCACGTTAATTGGAGCACTGCATTTAGTAGTGAACATCAGATTTTCAATTTTCTCATAATTTGGTTATATCATACAAATAGCTTTGTTCACTGATTTTTAGAATGAAAATTGCAGTGTTTGTCCAGTTTTAAAGCAATGAATTGAATTAGGGCCTAAGCTTGTTGCAGCTTCCAGTGATGTGCATTCCCATGTTAGTTGATTAACTTGAGCTGATCGCTTGCACGTGAGCTGTATTTGCATTAATAGATCTAGTTGCTTCCTGTGGAAATAAAGTTCTTTTTTAAAAACATTTTTGAAACTACTTGTTTTGTGAATGAAGACAGGCATCCTGTATGTAGTGCTGAATGTGGTTCATTGTCAGAAACATTAATTAGAGTATCAAACACGTGTAAGTGTTTTACTGAAGACTGCTGATATCAAAATTGAGACTTCAGTGAAATTAAAGTTACTTAGTTTAGGAATTTAGCTTGCCTACCTGTTGGGGTAGGAAGAAGTGTATGAATTGTCCTCTCTAAGACTGAAAAAGATGGGATTCTACTTTTGATTATACATGTGGGCATTGCTTTAGCTGATAAACACTTTAATGGAAGCTGCCTTGTGAACAAATTTATTTCATTCATTTAATAAGAATAACAGGAAAGAGGTTTTTCTCAAAGCTTTATTTGCCAGGGAAGTAAATATCCTATTTAGCTACACTTTTTCTTATCTGAAGATAAAGGAAATTATCTGTAGTATAGATTGACAGTAGTATAGATTATATACACAGAGAGATTAGTATTTCATAGATTGGATGACCAAAAAAAAAAAAAGCAGGAAAATTACTGGGAGTGTATGAACTGTCTAGACAAAAATAAACACACAAACCCCATTTTCGGGCCTGAAGACCAGTTATAGACAAACCTAAAGCAAAATGCGAATACAAATAATAATAATAGTCAAATTAGTTTATAAACAATTGAGAATATATAATAGGTTACTGCTTGCACTTCTGCTAAGGTTTAGTGTCGGGTTAAGGGTCAAAGTACTAATAAGAGTGTTTGGGATGTCTGCTGCCATGAAACAAAATGGAAACTTGATTGATAGCTGGGGGCTGAAAGGAGAACGTGCAATGGAGAAAGCAGGGGTCATAAAGCCATTTCCCTTCTCTGCATATATAATGACCCAATCCTTCAAGAAATAAGAAAATGTAGATACAGTGGATTAATCTAACATATGTTAACCACACTTCTGATCATTTTGACATACAAACATTTATGAAACTGTGAATAATGGAGGTAATGTATTACTATTAGGTGCATCTTTAGATGCGAGGCATGGAATTTATGATCTCCCTCTCACATACATACTTTTATTTTGTGCTGATAGAGTACAAAATTGAACTGGAAGTGGTATGAGAATTTCAGCTTTCTTTTGATTGTCAAAATGCTTCTGATCTATTGCACTTCAAAATAGTTTGTGTTAACAGCTGGTGCCATATAAGCATGCATTTATGTATACCGTTTTTTCCTTTTGTAGGTCTTGTGTGCATGAAATCTAGCAGTTCAGTTGTGGAGCTGGTGATGCTTCTTTGCTCTCAGGTGAGGTTTAACAATGTTGTCTGAAATTGCTGTCTTTGAGCACAATGGAAATTACAGTTAAAATTTTACTTAAATTTGGCTTTAAGGTTATGTGTAATAGGTAAAAAGATGATGTGCAAGGCCTTTTGATTAAAAAAAATAAATTCGTAGTAGTTGTGTCTATTCAGTTGGAGAGTGAAGATACTAAGGGGTTTATGTTACCTTACTATTGAGCATTTACATAACCTTGATAGCAGTGTGTCTGAGTAATTCTATGCTGTCATTTTTGTAAGATAAAATAGGATCAATAAAATATTAAGGTTATAGAAACAGATTGATTTCTGTATCTTGGCATGCTGAATCCTCTGGGATGAATAGAATTTTTCCTTTTGTGTAGAGGTTATGAAATGAGTGATAAATACTTTTGAAACCCTGTCATTCTTAATTGATTTCACAAGTACTAAGAATCTGAGAAAAATTTAAGAAAGTAACCCCGGTTGTCAGCAGTTTGGGGCTTTCTACATTCCTAAAGGCAAAGTGATTTTAGATATTTAAGAACCAAGAATTGCCTTATTCCTATGGTTAAAAAAGAGCCAGAGCCTAAGGAGCTTTCTTAAAACTGTATATGCTATATTAATTGGATTTTCTTTTTGGGTTTATTGCTTTCTTTTTTTTGTAATTAAATGGAAGACTGTTTTTATTGAGCCTTTCTTTTGGTGCCTTAAAAATGATACCTTTCTGGTAGTAAATTCCCCTACTTAAAACTTTAAAATAGCCCTTTTTAATGGGAACGGTATTGGTCTAGAGGTCAAGGGTTCTGACCCATTTCAAAACCTTTGACCTTCATTTACAACCCTTATGGTTTGCTTGCCTGACGAATAAGGATAATGCAAAATTAATGTTTTTTCACATCGATTTATTCGTTTTAGTGCCTATATTGCCAAATTTATTTAGAGTGTGCTGATAGACATTTCATGAATACAAATGAAAGAATCATAGAAGGTGTGAAAAATCGATAGTCTGCATTGTCAATAAAGTGCAATAAGAACAATTACTCCTTGAGATTACACCTAATAGATTTTACAATGAACTAGTGAAGAGTAGTTATGTTTTCTAGTGAGCTTATTATTAATGAACGTATCTAGAACTTTGCTCATCTAGTTTTCCACCTTCCTCAGGAAATACAATGTATTTTTACCCTGAAAGGAATTTAATATTCCTTATGGAACTTCTGGAATTTAGAGGTGGTCATTTTAAGTATGACAATACTGGAAGTGGACATTATTCACGACTTCTAGAATATGAATTTGCTGCTGATTTAAATTAGAAAAGAATCCTTGCTACCAAATAATCCATATACAAGTTTTACTGTTCATTCATGAATGTGTTAGAGTAAAACTAATCTGAGAATTAAACGTGCACCTGACAGTTTGTTATTACCATTTTAAAAATTAGTTTTCCGCATCCATGCTGCTTGTATCAATAATTAGTGGTTGACCTTTCCTTCTTTTTTGGTAGGGTAATCTAATCTTTTTTTAAAATCTTGTTGTGCTCTGTACTGTACGTCACTTGTTTCGTTTTGGGAAGTGGAAAGGATAAGGAATAAATGACGTGCTCTAATGCATCTATTTGTCATATGTGTCACAATGCCACTTAATGCTAATCTAATCAAATTGAGGATATCGTGACTGCTTTGCAGTGCTAGTTGCAGAGACTGGGGCTGTTCTTTGTGAAATAGGAGAAATAAGCCCATAAAGTCACAAAGGCCTCAAAGTCTTTTTAAAGTTACATAGCAGCTGTAATTTTTGGCAGAATATGAAAAATGATGTGAGAAATGAATCTAAAATTAGCTCCAGATGTATACAGATTGTTCTGGGGTGATAATTACATTTTTCACTTTGAATTTTCCTAATTCAAAGAGGTCAGCATGGCAATCACAGAAGTGATTTATTTTGTTAAGAAGTGAACTGTCTTTTGCTACATGAAAGCTTGAGAGATATGAAATTGAATTTCAAGCCGACATTTTGCAGATACTGGGAGGAGATGAGGTTGAGCTTGATTGATTTTTTTTTTTCTTTTTTTTTCTATTTTCTTTTTTTTTTCTTTTGGCCCAAGATAGGGTGGGAAGTGATATCCTTTTGCTAAAATTTTAATTAATTTTTAAGAGGAGATGGAGAGGATGAAGTGCCAAAGATCAAAAGATCAGGTCAAAAACTAGTTTTTAATCACATAAATAATGTGGCATAGCTACAAAGTAAGTATCTGCAAATTTGATTTAAAACTTCACAAATTTGTCAGCCATCATTTTATGAAATTGAAGAATTGCTCTGATTAATATCTCTGGTGTTTTTAATGCTAACCTCTTTCTGAAAATTTGTTTTAAACATTGTAGATGTGGTATAAGCACTTGGATTGTTTTTCTGAAACATTTGAAATTCTTCTGATGTTTAGTTAGATTTGTGGCTGGAATATGTTTTTTCTTTCTCAGAAGTGCAAAATGGAATAATAATATCTCAAGTATTTTTTTTCATAAAATTGTGAAAATAAAGCTCTTTCCCAGGTGTAGTGATTTTAAAACAATTCAAAAGATACTATTCCATGAAACTATTTGTGACACCTGGTTAATTTCTTCTCTTGTTTAAAGTTCATATATTTAGGCATGTGGAAAAAGACCATTGCTTTTGTGTTTTAGCTTTGTGTTTATTTGTTGAGATATTGTTTTATGTTTAACACAAGGTAAAAAGAGAAACAGGTGGTTTGAGATACAGACAAAAAGCTTTTTCTAGGACAAAAACAGTTGTGTTTTTTGATAGACATGCTACATTTTGAGTCGTGTCTCTGTGTGTATACTTACATTTATATAAATCTATCAAAACATAAAGAAATCCTTCATTTAATATTACTGCAAAGTGTTCCTGCTTATTTGACATTAATATCATTTTTGAAAGAATCGACGTTGCATTCAAGGCCACTTTATAAAAGCGTTGTGTTGCTCATCCTAATTCAGTCTGACACACATTCCAATAACACTACCTCCCTTCTAGGGTTTAAAACTGAATTTATGGCTGAGCATTGTGAAGTGCATCATTTAAAAATGGTTTCAACCCAAAACATCTAATAAATAAATAATGTGTATGGCTACTCAGTAGCAGACTTTCCAGACTAGAAATCATTCCATCGGATACTCAACAGTCCACTATCGGAGAGGGCTGTCAGATAAATCTTATAGTAGCTGCATTCATGTCCTGTAAATCACATGTTATTGTCTGAGCCTTCTGCCAGGTCATCTATTCTTTTCCCATTTATCAGAAATGCATACAGTACAGTGAACCTAGAAGCACCATCTAGTCTGGCCTGGCATCCTGTCGGGGTAATTAAACCAGCCAAAAGAGAGAAGTCCAGTGTCTATTATCCCTTTTAAATGAGTGACGTCAGGATGTTAGAGGTGCTATTGTGAGACAAGGCTTCTGCGTGGGGAAACTGTGATATCACCCCTGAATAAAGTGTTTTCATCTGAAAGGACTCTCACTCTCTGCCTGAAACGCAGAGGAACACGTATGAATTGAGTGCACGTTTATCCACAAAGCAGATACGCAACTGTGATTCCTTTCATTTGTCACATGTTTGCTTGAAATACATGACTAAGTAGGAAGAACTGTGATCTTCCCTACTCTCTCATGAAGGTATTAAAAACATTTATCTGTTGCTCACCTACACGAAGCATTTGTCCTATTATTGTAGCCCCAAGGTGAAAAGGTACAAAAATAGGTGAAATAGGTTCCATAATTTTCCTTGATGCCTTTGAATTTACAGAATTTGCAGCACTTGAAAAATGCGTCTTTCTGTAGTAAATCAACTGAATTGTCAGTGGAATATGTGTAAGAGAACTAATTAGGTGGTTCTTGTCAGATCCGTCTTTGACTTAAGAGCTTTTTTCTACTGAATCTAAATTTTCTAGACCATACAATAAACTTATGCTGACTGACTCAAACACTGTTCAGCTCTTGTATAATTTTCAAAAATTGGTGGAGTGCCACCCCACCTTTTTAAAAGTTTGCAATTAAAAATTAATGAATACTGCAGCAACTTCTATGACCCCTCCGCCACAGCTACCCTCACATACACCCTGCTTGCTGGTTCAAGGTATAAGAAACATCTTGGTTCCTCCTCCCTCTGCCCCCCTGTTGTTGCAAAGGGATTAAATGCACATTCTTGATAGCTGGTGGCCTATATAAAACCAAGACCAATGTTTTAATACATTTAATCTCTAGGTATTTTATCTTCTAGAAATATTAATATGATATATTGCAATGTAACTCCATAGCTGTAGCTATTAGATTTGTATTGGACCTTGATAAAGTATATCTTCCAGGGGGAGATGGAAGAGGGAAGCATAGACTCTGATAGTCCAGATTTTTTTTGTGTGCAGTGATAGCAGCTGCTCATATGGCCCAATGAAATATGGTTATGGTTGAATATGTCATGCACTGTGCTGATAGTTTTGGGAGTTACTTTTTGGACAGAAAAGCGTAATCCAAGGCAGTGTATGTACATCCTAAAAATACAACAGAGGTTGATTAGTAGTATTAAAGGAGAAAAAATTACACCGTGGAAGTTGGTTTTACTGCCTGTGTAGGCAAACTTATAGGTCTTCAGCTTTCTTTTTTTCTTGTCTAACTCAACTCACCAAACCAATTACTGGTTAAATGATGAAATGTTTGCAAAAGGTTTTTCTTTAGCATGATCTTTCTTTCATATGCTATTAAATCACTTTGCCAACGGATTCTGTTGCTCATAAAGAAGTCAGTATTCGTCTTTTGCATGGGCAGTGTCTTAGTTGCATCACATCTCTTACTCTGATAAGGAATCTTAATTATGTAAACAATATCAACATGTGCCGTGCAGTCATGCACCTGTACAAACAATATGACAGTGTATTTCTCCTGAGGAAGAGCAATAGGATGGTAGCTAAGATTTTGGTTTTTTCAGCAGATTTTTTGCATACACCGCTTCCCCCGCCCTCCACCCCAGTACTTAAATATTTGTAAAATGCAATAAGATCTTTAGGCTTTTCCGGGTATCCTGTGCTCAGAAAAAAGCTTTGTATCAATGATCCAAATTCACTACCTCAGGAATGGATTTCTCTGGTGTGTTCTAAAATGTGGTAAGCCTTCCAATTACTTGGTGATTTTAGTTGATGTAGAAGATAGCTGGTTTTCAGTGTTTGTTACTTGCAGAGAGAACACATTATACTGATGCTCTGTGATCTGCACTGGTTCCTAATTTAAGTGCAGTTTGATGTGATGGATAACTCTAGTGATTGCTATGAAGGTTTAATTGAATCGAGTATAGGCTATCTAAAGAGCGACGTCGCTATGATACCTTGGCAGCTGAACTCAACAGAAGCACCGAAACTCTAACAACATCCTGGTTTAGATATGAAGAGAATAAATGCTGTCTGAATACTTTTTATGTGCCCCAAGTGTTTGATGATGACATTTTAAGCAAGATAATATTTTTCCATCTAATCACTTTTGAATTCTAACAGCTGAAAATAAGCTTAAAAAGGATCTAATGATCTTCTAGATCCATCATCTAAAAAATGTGTATGTTTTGGGACAGAGGGTAGATTTTGTAGGGACTTTGTAAGTTGCTAAAAGACTTTCTATCAATTTTAATGCATGTTCTAATTTCCTTTTAAAAGCCATTTAGAAGATATCAAGAGTTGGAAGTTTTTCTTTTTTCAGTGTGGACTTCAGCCAGTAGGATCTTTGTTTTTACCGAAGATGAATGTAGCTGTATTTGAGTTAAAAAACCCCACTTCAGTCATGCATTGCTTTTGTGATAAACTGGTTAGAAAAGTAACTTTATTAGGCAAATGAAAATGATTTCGATCTTAACAAATAAAAATAGAAAAAAGGGCTTCTTAAAGTGTAAATTGTTAAGTTCAGGGGAAGATGTTGCATGAATCATGCCCACACGTGTTTGCCTTGTATTGCTAACTTTCTTTGCAGTGTTATGAAGTATTCAGTGCTTCTAGTTTAGTATGATGGCACAGAAAAATACTTCACCTGCAGGTGGGTCAGAGGCTTCATGGTGTACTTTTTTGTTTTGCTTGTGCTCTTTGGAAGAATTTGAAGATTGGAAGATTATCTACCAGCCTAGCTTTTTGTAGAGATGAGGTGGCTGTGGAAGGAAATGAGAGCATTCATGATCATTTTACTCTGTTACAGATTATTTAGTTTCTGAAGCTGCCTCAGGTCTGTTTCTTACCAAGTGGACCTAGGCATATTAATAAAACTGTGTAAATCTTAACATTTGAAAACAGGGAATTGCCAAAGCACGTTATTATGCTATTCTTCTTTAAGATGCTATTTCATGGGAAGTAGTTGGGAAGTGTCTGTTGAGCTTTATGTACAGTGCTACTTCAGGATATTTTCAGTGGAGCGATTTTACATTATAAACTATTTCCTTTTCAAAAACTCTTGTTATGTTATGTTTATTTTCATCTACAATGACTTAGATGGAAGCTGTGGTCAAAGCTAGAGAGAGGGGAAGGTAGGTCTTAAAGTAGCCAAGGGCCATGCTATCAAGAGATTTATGTTTCAATTAATGTTTCAGGTAATAGTTGTTATTATCACTAAGTAGAATAGTCTGTCAGAGGAAAAATTCCAGTGTATCCACCCAAAGTAGCTAGTAGTCCAGAAGCTTAAAGCCATTTACCAGGCATGTGGAAGAGTCCAGTTTTCACAGAAACACAGAATCGTCTAGGTTGGAAAAGACCTTGAAGATCATCCAGTCCAACCATTAACCTAACATGGACAGTTCCCAACTACACCATGTCCCTAAGCGCTATCTCAACCCCACTCTTAAACACCTCCAGGGATGGGGACTCCACCACCTCCCTGGGCAGCCCATTCCAATGCCTAACTACCCATTCTGTAAAGAAATGCTTCCTAATATCCAGTCTAAACCTTCCCTGGTGCAATTTGAGGCCATTACGTCTTGTCCTGTCGCTTACTACTTGGTTAAAGAGACTCGTCCCCAGTTCTCTGCACCCTCCTTTCAGGTAGGTGTAGAGGGCGATGAGGTCTCCCCTCAGCCTCCTCTTCTCCAGACTAAACCCCCCCAGTTCCCTCAGCCGCTCCCCATCAGACCTGTGCTCCAGACCCTGCACCAGCTTCGTTGCCCTTCTCTGGACACGCTCGAGTCATTCAATGGCCTTTTTGGAGTGAGCGGCCCAAAACTGAACACAGTCATCGAGGGGCGGCCTCACCAGTGCCGAGTACAGGGGTAAGATCCCTTCCCTGTCCCTGCTGGCCACACTATTGCTGATACAAGCCAGGATGCCATTGGCTGCCTTGGCCACCTGGGCACACTGCTGGCTCCTGTTCATCTGGCTGTCAATCAACACCCCCAGGTCCCTCTCTGACTGGCAGCTCTCCAGCCACTCCTCCTCAAGCCTGTAGCGCTGCTGGGGGCTGTTGTGGCCCAAGTGCAGCACCCAGCATTTGGCCTTATTGAACCTCACACAGTTGGCCTCAGCCCATCGCTCCAGCCTGTCCAGATCCCTCTGCAGAGCCTCCCTACCCTCGAGCCGATCAACACTCCCACCCAACTGGGTGTCATCTGCAAACTTACTGAGGGGGCACTCGATCCCCTCGTCTAGATCATCAATAAAGATGTTAAACAGGAGTGGCCCCACAACCAAGCCCTGGGGGACACCACTCGTGACCGGCTGCCAACTGGATTTAACTCCATTCACCACAACTCTTTGGGCCCAGCCATCCAGCCAGTTTTTTACCCAGCAAAGCGTGTGCCCATCCAAGCCTCGAGCAGCCAGTTTCGCCAGGAGAATGCTGTGGGAAACGGTGTCAAAGGCCTTACTAAAGTCAAGGTAAACAACATCCACAGCCTTTCCCTCATCCAATAAGCGGGTTGCCCTGTCGTAGAAGGAGATCAGGTTTGTCAGGCAGGACCTGCCTTTCATAAACCCATGCTGACTGGGCCTGATCCCCTGGTTGTCTATTATATGACTTTTAATGGCACGCGAGATGACCTGCTCCATGACCTTCCCTGGCACCAAGGTCAGACTGACAGGTCTAGTTTCCTGGATCCTCCTTCCTGCCTTCCTTGTAGATGGGTGTCACATTTGCCACTTTCCAGTCCAATGGCACCTCCCCAGTTAGCCATGATTTCAGGTAGATCATGGAAAGCGGCTTGACGAGCACATCTGCCAACTCTTTCAGCACCCTTGGGTGTAACCCATCCGGTCCCACAGACTTGTGTGCATCCAAGTGGTGTAGCAGGTCTCTGACCACTTCCTCTTTAATTGTGCTGACCTCATTCTGCTTCCCCTCCCCATCTCCCAGCTCATGAGGCTGGGTGTCCAGGGAACAGCCAGTTCCACTGCTGAAGATTGAGGCAAAGTAGGCGTTGAGCACCTCAGACTTTTCCTCATCCTTAATTACCATGTTTCCCTCTGCATCCAGTAAAGGAGGGAGATTTTTCCCTTTCTTTATTTGAAAGAAATAGAGTCAGCTTAATCTGTAAAAGCAACATTGTGATTCATCTTTGTTGTCCTCAATTGCAGTTCCTTTTTCTGTTGTGGTGTATGAAGACATCAGTTCTTTTCTGTAAGGTCTTGGGGGTAAAATTTAGGGCTTCTGCATTCTCCTGCATTGCAAGTCACTTGATATCAACACAAGGAGCTGTTTGGCTAGGGGTTGGTCACTAGGGTTAACTCTGGAGAAGTTGTGTGAAAGGCCTGGAAGATGTGGGAGGGCACTGGCTGTGGAATCCAGACTCGCTCAATGCAGTCCTACAGTGCTTGGATTTTAGATGCCATCTTGTCAGTAAATTTCCTTCTAACAAACCAGAAGGTTAAATTATCGAATCTGTTGTCTAGATCACTTGGATTCTCCATTACACTTGATAGATCTGGGGTTTTTTTACATATAGTGTAGCTTCTTTCCTTCCTGAGTGGGTGTTTTTCCTCCAGCTCTGAGGATCTCACTTTGGGTGCCAAAAACATATATTGACAACTTTCATGCTTGGTATATGTCACTGAGCAGAGTACTTAGAATAATTACAAATGGATTACTTGTGCTACGGGTATTTTGCTGCTTGCTTCACTGAACTATGTTATACATTCTAAGTGTTTGAAACTGGAGATCAGTTTGGTAGATAACTGTCTGAAGTGCAATTCTGATAAGATTGGAATAAATGGGAACAGCTGGGAAAACCTTTCCTTTGAACTGCAGTATGTTGAAATTATATTTTAAATTAGCTGTGTATATTTTTTTTGTTTGACTTAGCAGTATGTAGATTTTGTCTCTTCAGAACTAGATTACTGTAATATATTCTGTGTGAAAATCAAGGTTAACATAAAATTTGTCTGTTAGAACTTCTCTCCCACTTTGATTTCCTGTTGCTTTCTGAATTGTTTGAAAGTTTAATTGCCTATAATTGCCTGCAATATTTAACCTGTTGAATTCCATGGAATTGCTTGGAGAGCACTCTAACACGTTTAAGTCCGAGTTTGAAAGAAACTCCTATTATTGTTCGTAATAATCACTAGAGGTTCACACTTCTCAGGTCCCTCTTTACTTTGTTGCACTTAGCATATGTTTGAACTCTGTCTTTCCTCTTACGTGTAGTTATTGGCTTCAGGAATAATGTGCTTTGTTTACTATTAGTATGGCCTACAGATAGAGAGTTTAAAACATCTGTGTCCATCACTGGCTAAATTTTTAAAAAATAAACTCTGATAGACTCATTCAAGAAACAGTATTCTATGAAGTGAATGTATATTGAAAATTTGCTTAGTAGTAAAAACCAAAGAAGTTTATAACTTAAACTTTGCTTTCGTCTTAAGTGTGAAAATAAGTTGGAACGTTTTGGGAATGATTTGCCAATACTGCATGATTACTAAGTGACCTTTTCTTGACTTAATGATGCAATAAGCGCTTTATAGTTATATCCTGACAGGTAGTGGTCACAGTAGTTAAAATGTGTGAGCTAGTACTTTGGCTTTATCTTCTTATATCTTTCCATAATTCTTAGTCTAGGAGGATATTTTAAAGGTTTGTTCACTCCCCAGTTTCAAGATGAAATGTATGATTTTGAGACGAGTGAAAACTATGATGTGTTACATTTAGTATGAGAAAACAGAATAATATCTGATATGTTATACTCTTGTTAAATGGGATTGATGTTGCTGCATATTAGATATAATCATCAAAGTGATAGAAATTTCTTTGTAACTAAAGCTTGTTTTATCTAGGCCTACTTTTGGCCCACTGGAAGATGCCCTCTATAATTAGCAGCCGTCACTGTGTTTTTGAAGTGTTCAACAAAAGCAGGCTATACCAGCTGCAGCTGCAAACTGAGAAAAGTAGTGTGAAAGAACCAGTGTTTTTTGGTTTATACTACACAGCTGTTCTCTGGAAAGTAATTGTGAACTCTGTGGTTTTGAACAAAAATTTAAAAATTCATCTATACGTAAAGAAATTGGGATGGGTGCTATATGTTAGACTAAGTGTGTAGAGAGGTACAAGTGGATAGGTGTAGTAAAGCCATGATGTTCTGCTGTGGACTGATGTGAAGCATTGTTTCTTGGAACAGTACACTTGAAGAAGTCAACATGACTTGCGGACTTCAGAGAGAAGAACGTATAAAAGATAAGATTAAAACTCACAAAATTTCTTAGAAATAGTTTACCACACTGGAGTGGAGAGACGAACTTTCCTAAGGCCACCTTACTAAAACATGTTTCTTGCCTATAGTAAAGTTCTGGGAGGAAAATGAGGATTTTTCCTCCCTGATTTTCTTTTTTTAACACAATCTTTAGTGGTTGTTCTATAGGCTTTTTTGGATATTATAGGCTCTTAGGAAGAAAAATTCTTTTATGCAATGAAAATGACTTGAATTTGGTCAGGAATCCGGGACATGGTGTTGGGGTGACTTTAATGGAAAACACATCTGCTACAGCTAAAAATATTACCCTTTAAAACTGTGTTGCTCAGAGTTTGAATGATTAATGTATTTTTATGTTTAGAGGGGAGAGTGGATTGTCTAATGTAAATGTGAATCTTGGGGGTGTGATAGGGGAACAGGACAGCTTAATTTCCATGAATGTACACTGCTGCAGATGTTCAGAACTAAGGGAACATAATTTAGCTACAGAAGCAAGACTTTTCTGAAGAAAAAAGGCATCCTGTTGCTTCACCAGCACACTAGGACTTAAAAAAACACCACCATTTAAGGTGAGTTTTGTGCAGTGAGAGCACACCCTGTGGTTTGGCAGTCTAGTCAGAAGGATGATACCATGCTGACTTTATAACTAGATCTTTGAACAATATTCTCATGGGTGGTAAATGCAAAACAAAGTAATATCAACTGGCACTTAATTCTGTGAGCTCCCTGCTGATGGGGCTCTGCACTGAAATGGAACTCTTCCTGACAGGAAGTCAGCCACGAAGTGTGGAGACCTCTGAAAATAAAGTGTGCTTTAATTTGACACCCTGCTGTTTTACAGCTAGTCTGTTTAATTTGAGACTATGGAAAGAGGTTTAGTGGAGGGGAGAGGTATGAGATTATGGAAAGTTCAGTGAGCAGCAATGCTTGTTGCTGACTTTATACTAATCACAGATATGTGAACATTTTTGTTTATGTTAATAAACCAGATAATGTGTCTCTGTTTCCAAGCAAAAATGCTTAATAAACTCATGATTTGGGGAGCAGTGCTGTTTACTCAAAGTTCTGGTAGAAGAAGCTTTGCATAGTGGTGGTGTTCGGCTTATTGTTTAACCTTTAGTCTTATTTATACTCATCTGTGTCTTTTTACATATCTCTGCAACTGGGAAAACATCTGTCTCATCAAAGATGTTGATGATACACTAATCTGTCAATAAGTATTTTAAGATAGCCCATTTAAGTTAAAAACCTCATAATTCAGATGATCAGTATGACATTGAGGTGCATGTCTGATAGGCATTAGGTCCTAGTTCTGAGTCAAATCTGACTCAGAAGAATCAGCTGGATTTTCCAGTACCTTCTGAATATTTAGGAAGACATTTATTTCTATTTCTACTTAAACCAAAAATGGTTATATTGTTGCTTGTGGAAAATTTGCTTGGTGAGTGCAGGGGATGATTTGGAGTGAAAGAAGCAGAAAGTTATTGTTTATCGTATTTATTTAGCAACATATAGGGACAGATGAGACTAGAGCCCTGTGTTGCTGGGTGTCATGTAACAGGGGAATAATGGTTACCCAGAATATTTAAGTCTAAATTAAGACAGCAGATGCAGGATGAGGAAAGGGAACATAGTATGCAAGTGGCATGTAATGGAAGACACACGTTAGTTTTTCTGCCTTTTTTTCTTTTTAAATTTGGTTTAGCTTCCTTTTTCTCTAAATCTTTTCTTAAAAGATTTGCATTAGGATAGGATTGCCCAAGGGAATGCTAAGGGACAGGTTTGGACATCCTGTCTTTTGAGTGAAGAGGTGGGATTGGTTTACATACTTTGGCTTCATTCCCTCAAAGCTACGATGGTAGCAGGAATCTTGTTCATTGTTTGCATACATTCATTATGAGAGTTTAAATTGAAACTAAGCTGCATGTGGGGAAAAGGGTAATATAAAGGGGCTTTTAGTTTCAAAATAGTATTCCCTGTGTATATTGTTGAGTTCTTTATTAGTTAGATTTATTTGGTTAAAGTTTATCAGACATTGAGCAGGAAGGTTGCTGCTATTGGGTGGTGGTGATGATGAGCGTTGCTATCAGTAGGACTAGTCTATAACTACTAGTGCAACTGTGCAGCAGTAACTATGCTGTGAGGGGTTTTTTTTTTGACCTTATAATTAGTAGTCTACCTTGAAAGACAGTTTTTTCCATGCAGTGGTTTTACAAACACTCAAATCAGAATCACAGTTAGATAAAAAAGCACTGAAATCAAGAGGCAGTTGCCTTGTACTCCTGCTATTCCTCAATTTGTTTTCCTTTCTCTCTAAAAATGATGCTGGTGCTGCAACTTGATTATTTGGATGTCTCCCCTTAGTCTTATGTTGTCCCTTTTTCTTCACTTCTGTTTTTCTGACTCATCTCCTTTGACTTATGCAGCGATTGGAAGGAAGAAACTAAGTTTACAGAACTGCTTGGTACTTTGATTTCACAATTAATGTTTAAGATTTCTGTTCTGATTCTTCCTGAAGCTACCGTCTTTCATCTCAGCATAAATAGCTGATGGCTAAAGAACCTGAAGAGGAAACTGTGGTGGAAAAGGTTTGCTGCTAGATGAACTCAAACCTGACCCCTAATTTCATTTCATGAGGAGTCATGGCAACAGCCAGCTAGTGGGAGAGAGAGGGAAAGACTGCCCAGGCAAATTGCTTCCTCTATCAGAAACTGTGGGCCTGAAATCAGCGATCCACTCATTCAGTTTTTCCCCGTTCTACACTTTGTTGCAGTACTGGGACTGCAGAGGCACTGGAGTTTAACATAGACTTGCCTTTTTCATCTTAATGTGACATTGGCTCTTGGGGCAAAATTTTATTCATCAAGTCATGAGTTAGATGACTGTAAAAGGCATATAACAAATGTTTTTCAATTACATGTTCATACTTTTTTGAAACTAGATACAAAAATGAAGTTTATGAGTTTTGACGACACGCTGCTTTTATGCTATGATAGTTATTACCAATAGCATTTTTTAATACAGTGATATTTTCATAATTTTATATGAACTTTTGGATCAAGTGTTTTAAGTTTTATTACTAAAATCCTGTTTTCCAGATGTTATCAGACGTTATCACCATAAATTATGACAACTGCAACCTATGTTGAGGTTTTCTGGCTGTATGTAATTGTTAAAGATTGTATGTGGTGCAACATTTTATGCAGTGTATCTTCCATAATACTGCATCTTATAGGATAGATTTGTGTAGTTTGTAGAGAAGACAACAGTTGTCACTTTGAGAGTAATACAACATAAAAGGCATAGTCTGACAAGCTGACAGTCTTTTTAGTATTTTACTGAACAACATAGTACTTAAGTATGCAAACTACTCCAGCTCTAGATGTGTATAATTTATTTTCAGAATCTGTAAAAACTGGTTGTGACTAGAACTCAAACTTTTAAGTATTGAAATTAAACTCTCATTATAAGGTAGTTTTAGGCATTTACCACTAACAACATAATACCAGTTTATAGGAAGCTCTGTTTACATGGAATAACCCAAATGGTTAAACAGCAGGGGAGTCTTCTGCTTTTAGTTAAAAAAACTGCTGTTTCTGTATGGCTTATTTACTACTTGTTTAATTCTTAATGTAGTGTGCTGTGGAATTGAGCATGCAAAAGTCAGCAAAGAGTTCTGTTTTCTGCGTCTAAGGTTATTACTTGCTGTACAATAATAAAGGCACTATTTTATTGGGTTAGTTGTAATTAACTTCAGCACTAGGCATTGATATAAATCATTCCTAATCTGTTTTCTTTACATTTTCATTCTTTTAAACTGGTTTAACATAGCTTCTTTCTGTCGTCCTTTTACATAAGGACTAGGGTTGTAATTGCTTTTTTGAATTAGGCTGTCGGAAGCTAATGTGCATGTTGATCCAAGAATTGATTAAGGAACACTAATGAATTTCATATAGCACTTTTAAAAGATTTTTAATAAATATGCTATAGCAGTGATCTGTTATACCATTTGTATTCAATACAGTGTTGTCATGCTGTGCAGCTGGAAAAGTATTTTGGTATAAGAAACTTTGATTCTGTTTCATGGTTAGAATAGTAAACAATTTTGTGGTTATGAATAAAAGAATAGTATTCCAACTCTTCCTCAGAGTATATTTTATGAATGTAGCTATCGTTATTATAATCTCGGCTTCTGTGTTTTGTCAGAGGAAAAAGACTGAAACACTTTTGGTTTTCAGTTTTTTCTGCTTAGTCTCGGTGTTTGATACCGACTGGGCCACATGCCACCAGTGTACTGCAGCATTTTCAGTTGTTCTTTTTACAGCATAGGTTTGAAACAAGAATGTTAGGTGTTCTTTTCAGTCAGTTTTGCAACTGAACGTGCTTGTTTCTTGAATTTCTTGTCTTTTTCAGGGGTACATAGTCACACATGCACAATTTCAGCCCACATTTATAGTTCATTAGTTAGTTTGATATGCGTGTGGAATATTTTCCCACAACAATGTGCTTGGTGTTATACCTCCACTTGAGGAGCTAGCTTATCTAGTTAATTTTTACACAACTTTCTCCTAGAAGACTCATTAAAATTTTTAATACAAAGGCTTCAGTTGTGTACTGTCACTAGTTGATTTTCTGACAAAAAGCAATGTCTTTTTAATGGAATGCCAGCAGTAAATACTTTTTATTGTAACTGAGTGTGTTTGATAGTTTAAAAGTCTTATAAAAATAATTAGCTCTTTTATATAGTTCTAATGGCAGCCTTGCAAGTTTCCCCTGGAGCAGTCTCTAATGAACAGGCCTTGATTTTTCCAGTTGGGCTCTTAGATTCCCTGAGGACTTGACTTCAGACCTTGAAGGGCAGCAGCTGCCATTTGTCTTAAGACTGGAGTTGCCAAACAGACAGACCATGTACTAATAGGACACATTTGTACAGCCTGAGTATGTGGAACCCCGATAGAGGCCTAATGATGATCATCTGTTGAGAGCTTGTAGCTGGCCAGGGTTAGAGTAACTTTTATCACCCTTCTTGAAATCAAAACCTCTGTATTGATTAGTAAGATAGCTTGGCTTGTTACGTAGATGCCATGTTAAAGCTTTCATAGACAAGCCATTGTTTAGTGTGGAATAGTATCCACTGTTTAAATTTCAATAAAATTCAAGCCTGTTTGGTAAGTTTTCCCCCTGACAAGATGTTCTAAATTTTTAGGATAGTAGTAAATATTTTTGCAAGCTCTCTCTTTTCTCTGTGTCAGGATTCAGCAACAGTGATGTTCTTCAGCAGAGAAAGGACCGTGAATGTAATTATTGAAATTCTTTTTCTCTCAAACAATTTCTGATAGCTCTTCCATTACTGATTTATATTTTTTAAATTTTATTTGAGCATCCAAGTGTGACTATATAGATACTGAATAACATTGTCTCCAAATGTGTTTTCATGTTACTCTTACATTAAAATGTGTCACATCCTTGCAAAATCTTTTTCGTACACTACTTAGCATGCACTAATTTTGATATTAAATTGCTGCATAGAGTGCCTAGATATGATTTCCCATAATTCCATGTTGGTTTTAATTTTTTTCAATGGAGATTTGTGGATTAAAATAATTCAAGCATGCTTCGACTCTTTAAAAGTAATTTATGTTTGCAGATATTCTGCTTAATATGCAGTCTAACTCTTTTTTTTTTTTAATTATGAAGAACCCAGCTGAGATATAATCTACTTTTCCCTATATGTTCTTTATTGCTGAGTTCATTCAAGCCTGTAGTGGATGTGGTGCTGAGAGAGTGCTGACACCAAGTGCAAACACTGCTGAAAAGTTCTTGATAGTTTACTTTAGGCACTTAAAGATTAGTATATCTCTCTATGAACAAGTTTTTCATGCAGATTTGACCTTTACTCTAGGATATAATATGTCTCTTAGTCATATGTTAACACATTTTCCCACCCTGCTCCTTAGTGCTCCATTCACAGTTCTCAGTACCAAAGTCGTCCTTCTCCTTTGTTTCATAACCAAAATAAATTATTAAAACTCCACCAGCTTTATGGGAAGGATGGATTAGCAAAGAATTTGCTCTTTTTTGCTTGCTTATGAGTGTGTATTTCAACCATTAGCTATAATTCTTAATTGTGAAATATGTTAACTTTGTTGGAAGGATATTTTTCTAAGTTTCTGAGACAAGTGAATTATTAAGGTGTATGCATGCGTATGTACATATGAATGAAAGTAGCAGCACAGGTTGCTACAGTGGAAAATAGAGCAGTTTTTGTCTATTGGAAATGTTTTAAGTGTTCTGTTAAAGATCCATGTTTAATTGTTTAGCCATCAGGCCAGTTAATGGATTCGTCCTGCAAATGTTTTATATAGCTTGAAGAATATATATTTTGAGTTAATTGTTTGAAATGGGACTACATTTCTTTCCTAGAAGTGTACAGGTGAGGAGGGATTGCTCACAGGCAAGCACTTCAAATTACAAAGCACAAGAATGTTTATCAACAAAATTTTCTTGGCATTTGTTTGAGTGATAGAGTTTAGGAATGGCTGTATTGGGTTAGATAAAGGCTCCACCTTGCTTATTGTTGTGTCTCCAAGTATAGACACAAAGAGATGCTCACGAAGAATTAAATAGGACAAGGGCGTGTGATACTCTTCCACTCTCCAGCTATTTTCAGCTCGGGGTATTTTCTGAATTGGATGTAGTTCCTGTGTATTTAGTCAATACCAATGTATTTTCCTTTGGTGTACTTGTGCAGTCTCCTCTTGATCCTATTGAACTTTTAGTCACCACAACATCCTTCGGTGATAGATTCCACTGGTCTGTAATGCACTGTGTAAAGAACCACCTGCATTTCTTTGTTTTGGAGCTGGCTCCTACTACCTGCTGCTTGTAGAAAAGGCTTTTGGGCAGGCCTGTGTGGGTAAATGAGAAGCTCCTGAGGTATTAGATCTGAACAAGGATGTGCAGAATGAGTAGGGAGCCAACAACAAATGGAAGAAAAATACTGATCAACAGAGTTGACACTGGAAAATTCAAGTTCAGTGCGTAATTTTTAAAGAACTTCTCCACTTATCTGATGATGCCATGTGATTAGAGACATACCTTGCTTTTAAGAGAGGAAATAGGAGGATCAAGTAGTATAAAAGACTTCTCAATGCATTTGAAGACTGAAGTAACTACATATGCGTATGTAACTGAAATGAAATAAAATGGGACACAGAATTACTGAAGACCATTTTGCTAGACTAATCTTATTGTTGGTTATGGTCTAATGGATGTTGTGGTCTTTGACCAAAATGTATTTCCTAGACAAAGGAAATTTAGTAATTTATGAGAGTTTGATGAGAGCATTTAGTACTCTCATACAACTGATCATTACTTAGAATTAATTAAAAAAACCTACTGTAAAATAGATTAAAAACCCCCCACCTGACTCACATGGGACAACAGTAGTTCATGATATAAACCTTGAGGGAGATTATTAGTTTCTGAAAGGAGGGGTTTAAGACCAGTACTATTTAATGTTTTCATTTAATGATCCTTGTGCACTCAGTAAGGATGTGTTAATGAAACTTGTTGATGATATAAAACTGGTGCTGTAGAGGACTGGGAGATAATTTTGCTTGTGGCAGAGTTGTGCTGTAGCTACAGGAAATGTAATGTGTTGTTCCATACAGAATTATAATTCTGATGAGGTTTGAAGCACCATTTCAGGAAAGGATATAGTATTTGTATTTTTATCTAGAGTACCCGTGGAAGTGTTTACAGATTCCATTAAGGAAGTAGGTGAAACAATAATAAGCTAGGAAATTTCCACATCAGACATAGTATTTGAATAAAATGTGATTTCTTTTTTGTCTCCTCGTAATGGCTGTTTTTCACTGTAGCTATTTGTGATAGTGTTTAGTGCTTCTAGGTTTTTTTTTCCTGCTTCGCTGTGGAGTGTACAGTGACCAAAAGCATTAAAAGTAGATTATGTCTCTTGGTTACTGAACATTTATAGCCGTAGGAAATGATGGTCAATTAAGTACAGCTTAGAACAGGTATGAAATTATTGACTCTGTTGATCTTCCCTTACAGTCCTTCCTTAGCAAAGTGCTGAAATGTGTTTTGTAGTTATTTAGTTGCATTAGTGGTTGAGTTTGAGGCTTTTAACGTGTTTTTTCCCTAATACCTTTGGGAGATGGATAACTAAGATGTTGATATAATAATGCAATATGCATACTGAGTGTAATTGTTTGAGAGAGAACATATACTGTGGGGAAATATTGAGTGGATCATGAAAGATGATGACCATTAGTCTTTTCTTTCAACTATTAAAATTAGCTTTAGGGTGTGTTCAGCTGTGATTTATGAAATTGTTTAGACTAACGCCTTCTTTGATGCTGTCTGATGTAGAGAAAAATGCTGAAAAGTATCATGATAAATGCATGTTCTTCTCACTTTTGGCAACCTCCATCTCCACCAATTAAATTTTCAAGTATTGTAGTTAGCTCTCTCCAGAGCAACAGATGGACAGTGTCATAAATGGAAAAAATTATTTTGCTTTTCTTGAGTTTTTACACTACAGAGAATAGTTTCAATTATAATCATGTGAAGCAAAATATTTAGAACTTGATATTACATTTAAAAAACCTCTGAAGATTAGTTGCATATGGTATTTTGTTTAGAATATTAGCAGCTAAAAAGCGCTTTTTTTTTAAGACTAAATGCTTTTTAAAGCTGTTTCAGACAGTTTACAGACTAGCTTGAAGTCATATAATGGTGGCCATAAGAAGGCAATAGGGGAGAACTGGGCAAACTATGGTGGGAGAATTATTAGTAAGATATTCATAGCAATAAGGACCAATGACGCTACTTGGTGTAGGCTCAAAAACAAAACCAGAAAAACAACAGAAAACCCCCAAAACCCATATGTGATAATATGTAAATGAAACTTAGCTGGCACTTATGTTGCTTGCTTATTAATGCATATAAACTGGTTATATAAAAAGTAATTAAATACATTTATAATTCATGATGGATAATACATCACAAATTCCAATTATTTTACTCTTAATTCTGACTACTTGAAAATTGTAATCCATTGTTGCAATTTAAAAATTATAAAAGAATGCGTTAGGCCTGGAACATGTCAAGCCTTGAGAGACCAGAGTTATAATCTCTCCCCTGCATTTGAAATCTGAAAATCTTTTCCGGGGGTTGGGGGCAGAATTTAAATTGTAAAGAAACAGCATTGTTCTAGTGGTTTCTGTGTACGTCTGATCAAACCTTCGTGTCACTGACTGAGAGGTAATTCTGCAACACTGAAGAGCAAAAACTGTACTCTGTTGACACTGGGTTTTAAAAACTCCTACATTCAGAAACCTGAAATTTGTTTAAGGGATATTTGCAGTTTTGCACTTTTTGCCTGTTTTGGAACTAATGAGATTTTTGAAATGAGCCACAGTGATAGAAGTAGTGATGTGAATAATCATTAGGATTATTTCATTCAACAAAACCTGAAAAATCAAGGAAGCTGTTGTGGAAAAGCATATAAAACTTAAGTATCTGTCTGCTACAAAATCAGTCTTTTGTTATTAGTTTAGAAGAGTTGTTGGGTTTAAACCAAGAGTTGTATTTGGCCTGTTCAATCCAAATGCCTCTGCGTTTTCCCAAAAATATAAGGTTCACACATTTACTACCTTAATTTTTAGCTCTGTCATCCTGTTCCTGTTGAGCCTAGGATTAAAAATCTTGTTTATGTTTTTGTTAACCAATTCTGTTTTCTCCTCAGCTTTCAAATGGGGGAAGCAAGCCCCAGTGATAGGTCATCTGGCTTGGTTGCTTTCCATTGTGTCTCTTCTGGGGGCCAGGCAAAACCCACCTACGTGTTTAAGAAGTGTAGAATTTTGTTGTAATTCGGGGTTCAGTTGGTTGTAAGAAATGTGCAGTGCACGTGTGTCTGCTGTTGCCATCATTTCAGTGTGTTAAAAATCCAGACTGTTAAAAATGTGTGGAAATTTATTGAAACATACTGGGTGTTAATGGTGCGATCTTTGGACCATTAACAGAATTTTTTGAGTAGAGAGGGCGATGTGATGCTGAGATGAGGATTGTTATCAGTTTATATGTGAAGCAGACTTTAAGCTATAAGAGAAATTTATGTCTAAAGAATGAACCTTACATTAACATGAAACAGTTCTTTTAGCATTATCAAGATTCAATAAGGTAAAAAGCATCAGTGAACCAGAGTAGGTTCAGAATTATTGCATAACATAGCAGGAGAAAATGATGCCATTGTTTGTGGAATGTTTTTATATTTTCTTCTCCCTTCCACAGAATATGACTTTGAGTAAATGATACTCTTCTGTTTCTTCATGCTGGCAATGTTTTATTCCTGATTAGCACACAATTAATTCCTGTTTGCTGATGGTGGTGTAAATTGCTAAAGTGGATAAGAAAGTGCATGATTCTGTAGCTGAAAATGTTTTTTCTTAGTTTGGTTTTTATACAACTATTTTTCTCTTGTTTTTTTTTCCCAGGAGTGGCAGAACTCTATACAAAAGAATGCTGGCCTTGCCTTTATTGAGCTTGTCAATGAAGGAAGGTAAGTCACAATATTTGATAGCACCTCTGCCTTAGCCTTCAAGAAGTGGTGTGACTTGAAACTTTTTTAAAAGAATTTTTCTTCTGACCTTTTTGTGTCCTTTTTTTTGAGTTTTATATGTGTGATTTCACATTCTTTAATTCTTCGGTTCAGTTCTAATACTGAATATGGGATTTTGCAGAATCCAAATGCTCTTTAGTTTCATTAAATATTTCTCTTATCAGTGTGTCATAGATTTTTCTTTCTACCTGTCCTTGTGCACTGGTTAACGTTGAAACTATAATTTGTATTCAGCTAATCTCTTGAGGAAGGGAATTGATATTTGGAAGACATTATAGCTAGGAATTGTAAGATAAGCCTCTGTCTCAAAAATTAGATTCCAGTTTGCTCATTTATTTTCTATCTATCTCATAAAATAGAAAGGAAGAGAGTCCCTTTAAGGAAAAAAGCCCCGACCTGTTAATATTACCAATTAGTTTAATATTCTATCTGTAACTATATATGTATATTACTGGAACTTATAGAAAATGACAGAGCCCGTGATGAGGCCATGCTCTTTGACTTGTAGTGACTATTCAGAACCATCAATATTTTCTTCATTAGGAATCGATTGTTGAGGCAGGCTAAGAGCAATATTTACTTTTTTTAAAGGTTTTTTTTTTTAAGATGTCTTAATGAGTTAGCTAAGGAGTATTATAAGAAATGCCATTTATCTAAACCTAAATTCTGTTAGTGAGTAACTCGAGCTAGTAAGAATCCCAATAGAAAATAAATTTTACAGGATTAGGGCAGCTACTGGATTAAAAACAAAATAATATATCACATAAATTAAAATGCTACATAAATATCTTTTCATCATTGTAGGGATAGGGGAAATGGCCATCTGAGATTTTTCTTTTAAAATGTGTAGATGTTCTCAAGATAAATAAAAATAACGACTGTTTTAATGGTTGCATTTCAGTTTATGGTGAGGGAAACACCATTCTGAGGCAGAAAAAGCATTTTGCTACTAGTCTTGATCCCAAGGGCCAAGGTAAAGTAACAAGGGTGTTCAGTTACAGTGTTAAGATCTAGCCTGTAGTTGTTTCCTATTATGTGAGGCTGACCTGTCTTGACCTTCCTTATAAAGTGCCTGCTATAAATTTGGCCCTTGATTAATGTTTTATTAGCATAGATAACATAGAGATCCCACACACATGTAAAGCACAATGTAAGGTTCATCTGTGTAAGATGATTATCATGAACAAATCAGTTGCTGAGACCCAGTTGTAAGTAGCAGTTACCTAGTAGCTATTCAGCTTGTCCAGGTCAAGCTTTCAGAGGGCATTCTATCAGTAAACTGTTTGGAATTGACTGTTTTCTTTTAAAAACCTGCAGTGCCCATCACAGACAGATGGAATCATTCCCCCACCTCCATAAACAACATCAATAACTTACAGTCTAGCCTTCGCAGAGCGGTTGTCTCAGGGACAAATGATCCCTCGAAGACGGAAAAGTGTGGTTTTGGTTAGCAGAAAATATCTAAGTAATTGTAACTTCATTTCATTTCTGGCTCCTAGCAGAGTTGTTTTTTTAAAAAGTGGGAACATAACTTTCATTATGGGGAAGAGGAGAGGGATTAATTTCTTAAAAATGGCTCCTTTTATCTATCTCTTTTCTCCTCCATTGCTGTTATAGGAGCCTTTAAAGTTATTGCTGAATTGGTCATTGCAGTGCTTTGTGGCTTTTCAGCATTCACTAAAATGAAACTATTATGCCTCACATGACATGAACTGTATTCCAGAGCTACTCTTTTCTTCTCTTTATTCAGGTTGCACATTATTTTTCTTGCACATATACTAACACTTACACTGAAACATTTCAGGCCTTGTATTTTATTGTATTTGTTATTTTTTTAAATGTAGTTTTACCATAACATTATAATCTTAAAAACTCCAAAAGCAGAAATCTTTTAATTAAAATTTAAAAATGAAACCAACTGAATGATCCAGATTTAGAATTTGACTGCATAGTTGTATAATAAAAGTTGAATTTTTAAACCGCTTCTGTAATTACTCAAGAAAAGAAGACAAGGTAGTTGTACAAAGGACAGCACTGATTTCAGCAAGTAAGGAGGGGTGTCTGTGGGGTACCATGACATGTGGAGTGTAAGAATAAATAAAATAAAGGACTGGAAGAACTGCCTAGAATTTGTGGAATCACAGAATTGCTATTGTCTGTCACCCTGGTGGAGAAAGTCCTGGTCGTCTTATAACCTTTGTAAACCAGGGTTTTATTCCCAATGTTTATTGCTATTTTTTTGACTAATGATACCAGAGGATATTCCAGTTTGAAGTGTGTTCTACTGTTTTTGTTTATCAGGCAAATAAGATGCTTGAAAAATCTTTCTCTAAGAGAAGGAGGTCTAGAATAAGAGATCTAAATCTCTTCTTATACTTGCTTTCAAATGTATTTTTTGTTTTTATGTGAAAGATATGAATGTACCTCTTGCTATCACAGCAGTTGAAAGTTTTATGTTTAGGCTTGCCATGTTTTGCCTAGGATTCCCTGGACAGAAATATGTGCAGAAAGTTTGCCTCTGGGACTCGTAAGATCTACAGTGTGTGTGCTGCATTCAGAATGTGTTGGTCTGAATTTCATCGTGTTCACAAGTAACTAATACGTTACACATATAGTTGCTCCCAGGCTTTTCAGATATATCAGGTCCACTGCACATGTGTAGCAGAATTGGTTTGTTTGTGCCCAGTGAAATTTTGAATCTTGAACTGAAAACAATATCTAAACAGGAGACTAGTATGTGGGAATACAGAACTGTAAACCTACCTAAAACTGAAATATACAACTGAAGTCTTTTGAAGGCCAGGTTACAAGCATAGTAAAAACAAACCCAAACCAACAAAACCCAACTGTGTAGAAAAACAGGAAGGTACACAATATAAGTGAAAAGCTAAAAGAGCAGGTATTGGAAAATAGCCTCTTTCTGTACATGAAAAGAAATGTCAGTTTCAGTACATTGCTACATTGAACATTAATCTCTATTTAATAAAAATAAGTATTGTTCACTGCTATTGTAATGTCTGGGAACACTATTAATGCTCTTTGAAACCTTGTGAAAGGTGCCTGTACCCACTGCTTCTTTGTACTGAGCCATCTGTGCAGCAGAAGTATAGACTGCAAAATGTTTTCGGTAGCCTGCTGAACTTCTGTCAGTCTGGATTTCAGTCTTTGTGCTTGCCTTTCACCTTTAGGGAGAGTGTGGTTTGGAGTCTCAACCCAAGACCTTACCGATGAGGGAATTTGTTCACTGGAACCATCCTTTAGGTTTGATTTGGTTCACTGTCATGACCGATCCTCTACTTTGGAGACTACCAAGGTGTCCAGACAGATTCCTTTTTTTCACCCTGAAACTAATTATGTTTCCTCCTTACACAGGAGATGGTCAAGCTATTATTTCTGAACTGAAAAAAAGAAGCTTTTACTTCCTTGCGTGTACAAATGTCTCTTTTGTTAGGCTCTTATTTCCTCTACTTGACTAGCTAGCAAACAACTCCTTTGCTCTGTGAAGGTTAAAACTCTCTCCTGTCGCTTTGATTCATTAGCACACTTTAGTGTGAAACATCTCTTATGCTAGACCTTGTTTTGTGTATCAGTCAGTGCACTAACAAACGTACTCGAGCTTGAGACTAGGCGTGACAGTTATTATCCCCTTTGGAGTGATAATGGGTTTGGCATGGCAGGGGTTGAGGGATCAGTCTCCTAAGCATGCTGCAGCAATTATTCTTTCCGCTTTTCAGTTGAAGAGACTCTTGAAGATGCTTAATTTTAATTTTCTCAAGCATAGTTTTCTTGGTCATCCAAAGCATTAAGTGCTGTGTTCTATACATGTATTTTTTTATACATTAGTAAATGAATATTCAGACAGCAGTTTCTTTAGAGAACTGTCACACAAAGTTTGGTTGAAAGATAACCTCATTAAACTAGCAGAATACATGTATAATTTCCTGTCCTTTGTCTCTGCCCTTTTCAAATCCTTAATGAAAACAAACAAACCAAAAACTTAAGGATTCACAAGTGTATCCAGGAGAAGCAGAACTGATGAAGTTTGTTTTTCTGTAGCTTTTTCTCATTGCTAGATTTGCTGTTGTCTAATGAGGAATGAAATCTAATCAAAATTCTCCTGCCATATCAGAGGATTCTCCTCCTATATTGGATTTTCTATTATGGCTCTCAGTGCAGTTGAAAACAGCTTTTTGTTTTGTTTTGTTTTTTTTTTTTTTTTTTTTTTTTTTTAAGGATGCTTGCAAGGGGTTTTGTCCTCTGGATTTTTGATGAACTCTAGCCTTCTATTAAAAATACTTCTTGGAATTGTCTGATGAGTTTAAAAGTTGCTGGGAGAAGTAGGAAGGCAGACAGCATGCAAATCTTAATATCCTTAGCAAGTAAAAATTCCACCAACCAACAAAAAAAAAAAAACAACCCCAAACCTCTCCAGAAATAATGAGATGTAACTGGTATTATTCTCCCAATACATAACATCTAGCAGTATAAAATCTGGAATGCTGTAAGCATCTGTATTTCTGTAGTTGGGTTTTTTTTTAGAAGGAACGGCACTAAGAAAATTTCAACATGTGTCACCTTAAATTGTATGTATTACTTTTGACTGGTCATAGATGCAAATATATTTTAATATTGAAATAGTTGGCTACCAAACTAGTTGGCCAATTACTTGCATGCTTTCCTGACAGAAAATAGGGGACAGATATAGGCTGCCCCATTCAATTGTCTTCCATTTGCAATAGTGCGATCGCTCTCAAGCAGTGAATGTTACTGAATGTCTTGCCATAGGAGCAACTACTGTGATGGAAAATAGTTAGAAAAATACAGCTATTAATGAAAAAATGGATGATAACTGACAGACTTATGCTTTGTGCATAATTGACCAAAAAAAGCTCAGGAAAAAAAAATGATAACTGTAGTCACATCCAAACTGGAATTGATTACTACCAGTCTGCTCCCCTTATTGCAGCCTCCTTGCCCTGAGAGTCTGATAACATAAAACCTTGATTTGTAAGAGGAAAAAAAAGTGTTTTCTGTATTTCCTTGCTTTTCATTTTTAGCAACCCATTCTGTTTAAGTAGTAGGTTTTGTAAAAGGGATTTTTGGTGATTTATTTTCTGAGTTTTCATGTTTTGATTTCATAGCAGAAGCAACTTTGTTAATGTGTGAATTTGAACTAGAGAAGATCATTAGGCTGTACTTTAAACAACATTTTACATGTGATGAAAATTAGAAATTGTAGCCTGGATGTGTTTCAGAGACGGATAAGTGCCTTGAGGTGGGGTTCTTGACACTACATGACTTTAGTTTTGTACACGTGTGTGCACTAAGTTATAGTGTGACATGCACAACCATTTTTAAAACAGTTTTTTATTTCACTAAGTTTTGTTTGATCATCTGTGTATGGATTTAAATTACATCATTTTGGTGTAACTGGAAACATATGATCTTTGCTGCAACTTAATGAGTAAGCAGAAGCTTTTTGGAGAGAACTATGTCTTATTGATTAAAAGTTAATGTAAGCTTTTATTATTGAAGATTCTAGTAACTTTGGAGGGGGTATGTATGTTGCAAAGGTAGGTTTTGCTTGTGAGAATGTCATTAATTTGCTGGGTCTACGAAAAAGCAAAATCATGAACCACTTTTGAGCACCTGGGAATTCTTAAATGTTTATGTAGAAAGTCTTTAGTAACATCTGCTTTTAAAAAATAAATTAATGCAAGCATAACGAAAAGGTATTTATGCTGCACTCTGTGTGTATACATGTATTTGCTATCTGATCAAAAATTTTCAGAAATTGTCTGTCATACTACCATGCAGTCTCTCTCAGAATGTGAACACAACCTCAGATCAGTTTTTGCTAGGTTCAGTCTTAAGTGGCTTTCCTAGATAGAAAAGGTTGGATTGGTGTGTCCCCTCCTAGCTGTATTTTCAGAATGCTGTTAAGTTTTATGCTATTACATGTCCAAGTCAGCATTTTGATGAGTCTGCGTGATTTTTTGTTTTGGTTTGGTTTTTTTTGGTGTGTGTGGTTTTTATTTATTTACTTATTTTAAGGGGTAAATGTGTTCAAACTTCAGTCTTTAGGACCTTATGGACTTGTCTGTATTTTTTGATGATTGAGTAGTGTATCTGTGTTCCACAAAGCCATTGTAAAACTTCCTTGCAGCAGTAATTCCAACCCTTAGCACACTGAGCAGTCCGATCTCATAAAAGACAGTGTGTATCCATGTAGAACGTATCTCCTTTTGAAGTAAAGAGAATCTCTTATATGCTAGGTTTATGAGGAGTGCGAGTAGGAAAGCTTACCTCTATCCTCCTTTCTTGGCTATCTCAGAGTTCTGTGTTGTGGTAGTGTCTGGAATATACGTAATCTCTCCCTGTAGTACTTTGAGAGATTTATGCCTAAACAGGTGTTGTAAATGTCACCTGTAAAGCTTTTTCCATATTTTGACTAAAGTTGATAATTGTTGGATGTAAGTAATACTGACCCAGAATTTATCCATCTCTCACTTTCTTTGAATGTATTTTTCTGTTCCATTTTTTCTCTCTTGTACCTTCTTCTTTTTTGCTTGTTGTAAGGAGAAACTTGACTTTTTCCTGGATCATCTAAGCATCCAGCAGCCAGAAATCAAAGTACGAAGTTTTCTCGCTTTGAGTCTCATAGTTTTCTCTTCCAGTGTAACAATAAAAATCAGAATATCTCATGTATTTGGCTGGAGCTCCTTTTCTCAGTGGTTTAGCACTTCATTCGTGACCCAGCAAAGTATGCAAGTATATATTTAAATTCCAGCATGGGATCATTCCTCTTGCTTTTTTTTTTTACTAGGGTGTTCATATTTTCAAAGTTAATCACATGGTTTTTAAGTATTCTAGTCCAGAAAGAAAGTGCTTAGACAAAGGAAGAAAAGTCTGTTTGAGACCTTGAATCTGGGGTGCACTGAAAGCAGAAGAGTAGGCCTGGTATCCAGAGTCTTTACCCCCATAGCTCTTACAGTCTTAACTTCTGCAGAACATGGCCATCCACACTCTGCTTGTGTTGAAGATCAGAAAAAAAATCTTAATTCAGTAACTTGTTATAAATAAAGCCAAACCTCAAGGGAATCTATCAGGGAAGGAGAAGTGTAAATCACTACGCTCAATAGTATTTTGACACTGAAAAAAATAAACAGATATGTGAGATAGTAGTATAAGGCAAACATGGTCCATGGGTCTGCATACAGAGATTATGACGGATAGGCAAGAAGGAAATTATTAGACCAGTTTTTATTTTATCTTGGGTGTGTATACTTCGAAAAAGACAAGAAATTCAATTAATCTGTTTGTTTAGCCAAAGAAATGAAAAGCTGTCCTTTTGCTGAGAGATGTTTTGGATAGACTTTATATTTAACAAAAAAAGAACTAATGTGATCTAGTTGCTGGAATAAAACAGGATAAAAGCAGACAAGAAATAGTTGTGGTTCTGGTTTTTTTTGTTGTCGTTTTGTTGTTTGGTTTTTTTAATTGCCACTAATTACCTTATTATAAAACTTCTTTTAGGGGAACATGGTGTAAAATACCTTAAAATCTTAAAAAAGTTGGAGCATCTTTTTGAAAGCTATGCTGTAGCTCAAACAGAAGGTACAGGCTTGATGGAGGAAATTAAATTATTTTGGGGAAAACATGCGTGGTCAATTCCGTGTAGGAGGCCAGAGCAGGTACCAGAAATGACCATTAGGATCCTTTAAATCCATGAAGTATACTTACTGTCTTAGTAAGGAAAATCAGATTTTTCTTAACATCTTTTTTTTTTTTGGTTAGAAGAAAGCGTTTGTGTCTCAAAGTTACCTGCTCTAGTTAATACAGTTTATAGCCATTCACATACGTACAAAATGTGTTGTATGTAGTTTGGAGTTGAACTAATACTTTTGCAAGAGTCAGATTCTTGTCCTTGCCTCTGTAGTTATCTGCTCAGCTAGAGGCAGTTGATTCTATTGCAAGCACTGAGCTACACTTAAACAAATTTGTTTAATGTTTTGTTGGACTCAAGTGGAAAAGTAGCAGCCGCAAAGGTTCCTGAAATTAGTGTTTAGAAGTAGATGGTTAAAACTTCATTTTAGACATATAATCAGAGGTGTGTTCCTTTAGAGAGATGCTGAGAGCTTGTATTTGCCTTTGATTTTTGATGATGGCTATAGACTCCTCTATTATATCACGCCACCATTACATTTATGTATAGATATATATTTAGTTTGCTAAGTTCCATGCTTAAAAGAGGTACATTCAAAATAGAAATCTGAGTGGCATGCCATTTATGTGAATGCTGTTCTCAGAGAGGAAATCAAAAGTGACCTAGATAATGGTACAACTTCAGTTGTTAGTTGGAAGAAAGTTAATCTAAGCATGTGCAATGATTGGAAAAGATGACTGTAAAGAAAGATTAAAATTTGAAGTTCTTGAATGTAAATAATGAACACCACTGTCATATTGTATAAACCAGTAAATTACAGGCTTCATTTGTATTAGTAAATAACTTTTATCCTTGCCTCCTGAAGACCTTTAGTTGCTGAATTTGGCAGTTTGCAAGAAGGGAAGTAACTCTATAATAATTGATACTTAATAGCATGAAGCCTTTTCATTTTTCTGAAAACATCTTGAAGTTACCAGTAGGTGCTTATGTTAAGCTTGGACAATTCCTTCATTGTTAGCCATAAGAATATTTAGTTGCCAAAATGATAAATTTGACGAGGATTTATCGGCAAAATCATGTGTAAGTTTTATCTAGCTGGCCTAGCCTTGTGTGGAATATCATAGAGAAAATGAGGAAAGTGTGTGGGTTTAGTAAGGAGAGGTGGGGGTGGCAAAAGTGACAGCTGATCCATAGGAGACCAAGCTCTTTCTGATACTTTAAAGCTATTTGTTTTTACTAGGATCGCTTCTAGTCTGTTTTGAGAATGTTGTTCCTGTGTGAGGGAATGTAGTTCTTTGCTTTGTTTGGAACCCATCCATCATCTCTGCAAGGCAGAGTAAGTGCCAGGGTACAGTCAGTCATGTACTGGGCTGCTTACTGGTTATAGTTAGTAGATAAAAAGGAAAATCCATGCTATAATTCATTAAAAATAGTTATTATACGGGGTGCTTTCTTGAACAGATGAAAAAAATGTGACTGTTAGAAGAGAAGTAATGTTAGATTAAAGATGGATCTTTTAGAGGATAACTAGTATTTTTCAAAGTCCGATCAGGTTAGCAGAAGGTATTGGTGGTGACAAACTCAATGAAAACCATGGGATACTGCCCAACTGTGTTAAATGTAAGTTGTAATACATGATATCTTAATACATGAGTATTTATGATCTCCATATTTTCTTAGACAGTTCTTAGTTCACTAAAAAAAAATGTTTATTTAAATACTTATATGACAGATTTGAATGTGCTACTGGGGATCTTGGAGAAAAGGTGGAATCAAATGCTTGGAATCTGCCCAGACTATGAAATTGGTTTTGCAGATTCTTGTTGCTGGCATATTAGTAGGGATTTATTTTTAGCTGAACATTATTGTAAATCATTAGAGACAGAGGTTTGGAGCTGCTTTTTTTCAGTGTGTGAGCAAGGCCTTCTTAACTAGTTTATTTTCCCATTTTTTTTTTTTTAAACCATGAAATCGAAGTTACATTATTGCAGTAATTAGTTCTGCAAGTTCATGAAAGTCAATGTTTGTCACTAATGCATGCAGATAAATTGGCCAAATTGTATGTTTGTTGATCAACAGCCACTTCCATTCTGAAAGTGGCTAATAATAGAAAAAAAGAAAAAAATTATAATGTGGTTCTAAAACAGTGGCTTCTGTCCAAGCTGCCTCAAACAGAAGGTGAAGTCATGCTTCAACTAATGAATTGTGCGTATTTCTTTTTTCAAGACCTGATCCATGGAGAGGCAGTAATTTGCTGATTTAACTGGTTAATGATGACAGGGCCTCATTTAGCTGTTGTGCTGCAGGTTTGCTAGTCTTCTAGTGAGAGAGGCAGTGGACAAAGAGCTTCAGGTGGTGGCCTGCCTCTGGATTTCTTCTCATTGGAGTAGGCTTGTGACCGGCAAGACAGAAGAGCATTGATGGTCATGCTATCAAACATACATAGTTCAGATAAATAAGGGGATAAAAATAACATTATATACATTAGAAGGCATCCTTCATAGTAAATCCTGTGGTTATAAAGAAAGGCTCTCAGGCTCTGCGTTTGTTGAAATGTCCTTTAGCTTACATGTGCAAGGCAAACAAGGGATTTTATGGTTCTTTTCTACATTAGCAACTGAAAACCTTAAAAAAAAAAAAAAAGCTTTAATAACAGATATTTTGAAAAACTAGCCAGTAGAGCATGTACTGAGTTTGTCTGGTGTTAACTTTGAGTGACCCCAAGGAAATGTGCACCTTCTAAACCAGACTAGGTGTACAGCTCCTGTACAGCCAGGTTTAACTTTATGAATCCCAATGTAACTAATTAAAAAGGAAATGTTTTTAGTGACAATATGTGAACTCACAGAATAATTGGGTTGTAGTTCAGTCTGTCAGCTCTGCTGCCATTCATAAACTCAGGGTTTATGAAGGCCTCAGAAATCTCAGATTGAATTACAGCTTTATTCTATACGTAACCTGGAACAATGTATATCTTAGCATTTCATTTGTGAGACTGAAGATGTTTTATAATCCTGAAAATATTACTTAAATGTATACTTACCATAAAATTCCAATTTTTCATTTGGAGAAAAAAAACTGTACTGCAGTGCAATTCACAATATTTATTTAGACTTTATATCAGTTACATTAGGGCTTTCACTGTGGATGTTTATATGCATAAACTGCTTACTTTTCTTTATATTGTGTTGTAAGAAAATCTTTCACATACACACATATCTATATTTCAGGTAAAACAAATGACTGTCTAGAGTGTTTACATTTTGTTTAATAGTTTGGTTTACTATTGAAATACAATTTTATTAGTTGCCAGAAAATTACCCTTCAACCTTATTTATACCATTTTCTTAACACAATAAAGTCAGTTATGGAACAGAGCTCAAAATATTTGTTTATATACTGTATTTACAGATTTTTATTTTAGGACTTCATTCTCTCAAGGCAGTTCTTAACTATTCTCTGTCCTCAGGTTGCTGAGTCAAACCATGAAGGACCATTTGGTAAGAGTGGCTAATGAAGCAGAATTTATCTTGAGCAGACAGAGAGCAGAGGATATTAACCGCCATGCTGAATTTGAGGTAAGAAATTAAATCTTGGGAAAAAAAAAAACCAACCAACCGAAAACAAACCACCAAAACATAACAGGCCCACTGTGTTTGAGGGTTCCAATGTGTGATGTAGACTTTTCAGGCACAGGAGGTTCCATCGTGAAAAGTGCTTTGCAGTTGTAGGGTGTTTTGATAGTTTGCCACTAACTTTGATGGAAAAACAGGCTGTGCAGAGCAGCTCAGAACTTGTCAGAATCTGCAAACCATAGTTTGTGGGGGAAGGAATTTTATCACACCAATGCTGCTCTTTTCCATGAAGCAAATATCAGTGTGTGTGTTAAAGCTGCTTAGCATCACAGTCAAGATATAACTGAAAAAAACACCTTACTGAAAATAAATGATTACAGCCTGTTAAGTGCAAAATGAAAAATTACTTTTTCTTTCTTTTTGTATCATGTGCTATTTCAGTTAGTCCATGTCTAATACCATTGTCCTTATGTTTTACATGCCTCAGTGTGATTTTGTTATGTTTTTGTATTTTCATCCCACTTAAGGGATTCTAAAGTGAAATAATGGTCTTTGTTTTTATAGACTTGTAATAAAAATACAAGCCTTTTTTCTGAATCACTTCAGTCATACCTTCAATTTTGGATCTCAGTTGCATCACATATCTCCCTTCTCTGTGCTTTAATTATTAGGTTGTTTAAATGAAAACGAAGCTAAATCTCACTAAATTCAGTAATATTCTGCTTAAAGAGTACTTAGTCTTTCTTCTGACATGTGATACTACTTGTGGTTTTGTTTTTAAAATGAAACATTAAAAGATTGAAGGCACATTTGTGCTTAACGTGTTTCTAAACTGTTTTTCTCTTAAATCTTTACTTGAAAAAATACTCCCCAAAGATGAAAGCATATTTGTCTTAGACAGTGCTTATGTTCTAAAGGTCATCTGTGTTGGCCCCAGGATTCAAGCTGTGCGTTGTTTAATAACATATCTGCACTTCATCTAGAGCTAGTTACCCCCTCCTGCAAACAGAGATGTTGTAAGATATCTACAGTACCATTTTGCAATGGTGAAATAGCAGGCATGTTTCATTTATTACATCAAGGGTTTGGCGACAGTCCTGTGGAGATGAAAAGTGCATCTTTTTACTTTGTTGCCCGATAATCATTGGAGTGGGACATGCTTGACATCTTTTGCCCTGGATTTATGCAGAAGCTTCATGTGTGACATGGCATTATTGATTAGATGAACAGCCCACCTTTTTTCTTCAGATGCAAACTATCTGCAAAGGGGTGTGTGTGTGTATGTGAGTAATCTGCATGAAATAAAGGGTTCTGTCATGTAAATATGGGCTATCAATGAATACAGTTGTTCAGTGACAACTTCACTTTTAGCCTTATTTCAGTCTCAAAACACCTTTTCTGTCTGGAAGAAATTTACACTGAGCATCAACTTACATTTTTAATATAGCTCTGAGTTTTGCTGTGACAACTCTCTAGGATAAGAGTTGGCTGATACTTTGAGTTGATGCTGCTTTGAATCTGTGCTGTTGCGGTATGATGGCTCAAGGTGTTTCACTCATCAGGTTGAACTTAAACAGAAACTAGTGTACTGAAATAGCAGCAGTCTGTTTATCAAGTTTAAGTTTTTCCAACACAGTAACAAAACTAGATCTAGCATCACTTCTGCGGGCGTGCAAATTGAGAATATACAACTATTGGATTCCACCAAATGCTTCAATAATACACCCAGTGCCTCATGAAGTTAGCGTTACTGATTTCTGTGTCAGACTTCAGTCATCATTATGTTTCTGTTGTGGAAGGGTGAACCATTAGTCTCATCCATTCGAATCTGCAGGTATCACAGCAACAATCAGAAATTCCTGTGGACCGTGTTCCATCCATCCACGGTATGGTTTGGTTTTCACATGTCCTGTCAAGAGTGCTTGACTTGTTTTAGCACAGTGGTGCTAGCCGTGGTGTTCCTTGTGGCCTTTTAAAGTGGCACTCCAGGCTATAGAAAATTGCCATTCTTATGTCGTGCCCAGAAATAGATCTGTTGACTAGACTTCCATCACTTAACGGGAATGGAGCTGTGCTCTTCTGGGCTGCTGGCATGCTGTGGATTGCAGTTGGTAGGTATGTTCCCATTGTATGAATGGCTGTCGATATGGAGGCCTGTGTTTCGGTCCTAACACTCATGTCCTGACACACTTACAGGCATGTGACAGGAGGAACTTGCAAATAAGAGAAAAAGAACTTGCAAAATTATTGATACAGCCTTTGATCTGGTTCATTTCTCCAATTTGAAGACCTGTAAGGAAGCAGGGTAGCAGATGATGAGCCCTAAGCTAAAGATTGTTTTGGCTAGCCTGACTGGTGTGGTTTGGTCACCTGCATGCACCCATTTCTTGATTTGCTGCTTCATCTTCCATCTATTGTGAGAAGTGAGTTGGAATGAAGATGATATTCGTCCAGTCACGAGAAAGCTCTTCTTGGTCAGTCCATTGAATGCAGTATCTCATGTGTCATAGCATATCTCCAGAAAAGAGCAATTGTACAAGGAAGCAGATAGGCTATACTTCCATAAACTCTGTCTTATCATATAGAGATAAGTCTCTGTGGCACAGAGACCTCCCTAAGCAGAGGTCATGTCTTTATTAAACAGCGTTGTGATTTTTCTGGTGTGAATTTTTCCAATTCCTTTTAAAATCTGATGTAAATATTTTGCACCAATAATGTGACCTGGCGCTGAGGGGTCTGGTGGAGTTGAGAACAGTCAGTGTGAGGTTAATGGTTGGACTAGAGGATCTTCAAGGGCTTTTCCAACCTGGATGATTCTGGGATTCTGTCCTAAGATGAGAAATTCCCCTGCTGCAATAGGTGAAGAAAGTGAGCAGATCCCGTGTAGAACAAAAACATTAAACAATTTATTGGAAAATAGTGTGATCCTATAACATTTAGCCCTGAAGAATGGTATACACGAATGTGGTTTTGATCACATTTAAAAGTATTTTGTGATTGTGGTAATTACTAGTCGTAAAAAGGCAACTTGTTTTTAAAAAATGGTTGGGATGAGCATGCGTGGTTCAGGTCAGAAGCAAGCTTTGCCACCTGAGCTGTGGGGTGAAAGGAGAGGAGGCTGGTTGAGTGAGGGATAAAGATTCAGACACAGATGAGAAATGTGACAAGAACTGTTACACGTTTTTCATTTTTATTCAGACTCACGTTTCTGGTGTTTCAGATCACATATGAAATATTCCATAATAACATTGGGTCAGCAGAAATCCAACCCTCAAATTTATTTTTAAAATTCTGTAGTATGTTTACCGCTACCCGGTTTTAATTTTCCCATTTCTAAAAGTCATGACAAAGATAAGCCTTGCAGTATGTGTGTCAGATTTCGGACAGGTTTGTACCATGGTGATAGAGCAATCTAGTCTTATAATATTTTCTGTAGAACACTCTTTTTACGTTCTTCTTTTATCTACTTCTTCTGTGTCTGGTGGCAATCTTCTGTGTCTGGTTCTGTCATCTTCGCTTGGCTATTTTTCTGTTTCTTCCTTTTTGTCAGGAGTTTGTCTCCATTTGCATTGCTGATGCCTCCTTTGCCTCTGCAGTCCTGCACTCCAGAAGCTTCTTCAAACTGGAGGTGCCCAGCTTCCCTCGTGGAAGGTGCAATCTCCCATCCTCTCTAGAGGGCTACCTGACAGCTCAGCAGCCTGGACAAAGACAAAAGAGTCTTCCTCTTTGGTGCCTGGCCACTCTTTTATTTTTTAATAGGACATAATATGAGTAACATAACAAATTATGAGCAAACCACTTATACCATCTTCTAAGCTGCTATTGTGAAAAAGACAGAAAAAAATTGCTTTGGAGGTGAAGGATTGGTTGTGAGAGGTTTTTCTATGGCTGAATACAAAGGTCAACCTTTTGATTTCTTTTTCTTTCTGGTCCTTTCTTCACGTATGTTTTCACTGCTACCTCTATAAGTAGTTACATCTATGAATGTAGACATGTGGGAAGGTCACAGGGAGACCTAAAACATACTTACCCATTTTTACAATGAGATTAAGCCTCAAAGAAGCCTCATGAAGCAATATTCCACTCATTTGTCTATTCAGGTGGCAGTGAAACACAGGTTTTAACGGGGAATATGGTAATGTGAACATTCCTAACATAACTTATAACCCTTATAACCTTAAATTTTGCCCGGTGTCCCTGGGACTTGTATGCGCAGGTCTCTGAGGCGTTTTTCAAAATATCACCCTGAGTGTTTGGTAGAGCTGAAAATCCTGAAGAGGAACCTCTTTATGTCTGAATTCCAACAACTGGTTTCATGCTACCACCTAGACTGCTTTTTAGAAATGACCTTGAAAAATGTGGTGATTCACGCTGTGTCTTAGTTTATGTGTGCAAATTGCTGTGGATTCAGGCCGACGAGAATAATTGGATTTGGTGCGAGGAGGGGGAGGGAATTTTGTACTCTAATTGACTTTATTTTATAATTTATGACAGGAGTGCCCATTGCCTTAGATAGGCCTCTTGTCTTACATAAATCTCTTCATGTATTTGTGTGTGAATATACATATTTATAGAATTCTAAATACGTAAACCTGCAAGTGTGTTAGGCCTGGACTGTTCAAGCATCAGTGTTTAATCTTTCTAGTGAAGGTTTAGTTTGCTATCGGATGGCACTACTGGATTTTGACCAAAACCTATGATACCATATCTCAACGCTTGTCTAAAGTATTTTTGATGAATATTCTTCCAGCAACATCCTTTTTTTTTGCCTGGAAGATTCACATGAAGGAATAGGAAAATGAGGGAAAAGGTACCATACAGAAGCATTCATAATATATGTAGAGGAGCAATGGACAGTGCAACACAATAATTTTCAGAAAACTTTCTAGAACATATGGACAAGGATTCTTCATTCTGAGTCTGTGAGGAAAACAGACACTTTGGTAATTTTTTTAGTAAAATATAACTGCTGTAATTTACAAACTAACCTGCCTTCTCAAAGTGTCTTTTTTAAAAGATTGTGTGGTGTCGTTCTCTTGATTTTTGGTCTTTTTTTTTGTTTGTTTTTTTCTAATTCTCATCATCCATAGAAATATAAAGTGCTGGCATTCTTGTTATTGGCCGTTTCTGTTGATTAACTGAGAATTTCACATGACTTTCCCCTTGCATTTGTTATAAATCATGCTAGGCAGCTAACTTCTCTGCATGATTTCTCTTCAATAATTAAATCTAGCATTTCCAGCTGCTGTAAAATTTGTTGCCCTTTTCTGTTCAGTTACGTTTTTTCATGCGGAAGACTTGGACTTCCTCACAGTTTTAATTCTTAGTATCAATTTATAGGCTGTGTGTAATAAACTGAGTGTTTTACTTCATGGCTCATGCTGAGAAACGAATCTTAATGTTTGTGTAAGTATTACCTTGACAGAGATAAGATGCAAGGCTAGGCAAGTGTTCCAGTAGTGACTTGGATGTCGCTATTTGCTTTTTGTTTCCTTGGCAGAAAACAAAATTCAGTGGTTCTGTTGATTGATAATCTTGTGTATTCTGCACCTTTTACTCTTTGGTGTACTAGACATTAAATGTTAGATGATGTTATTTGTATCAGAGGAAGTAACTAAAAAGTACTGCAACTCCATTGTGGCAGAATACCCATAAGTCAAAGAGAATGTCTGAGAGCCCTTGGAAGAATTATGAAAAGGTATTTGGTGTCTTTGTAGTTTCTGTAGATGATTGTTACTTCTTTATGTAACAAACAGTTACTGAAGAAAAGAAGGTTTTAATCCTTGACTGGGTCCCTATTCTCCATACAACTTTCCAGTGTTTTTAATAAAAGCTGCTTTGTTATACAACTTGTGCATCAAATAATCTTTCTGGGGTTCTTACAGCATCCTTCTATGTGAAGTGTTATTCAACACACTTAATGGCAATGACTTTATTAGAAAAAAAGATTTTGGAATGGTTTCAGTGGGTATTCTGTCTAGTACTGTGGGTTATCAGCAATGAATCTTTAGAGAACACGTGAAGATAATGGATAGTTCAAGTTGTGGGCATCCTGTAGTAAGGTAACCAAAAGTTGTAGTCTGTAAGATTGCAAAAATGTAACGTGGCAACACAAAGGAAGTTAGATGTGCCTTCAAAGAAAAATAAGGCTTTACACATATTGTCATGAATGGGCTTAACTCTCTCTCAAATTTAGATTTTTAAATAAATGCTGCCCTTTGCATTGGACAGGTTGGCCATTACAGCGCCATCTGTCGGTAGAAGGAAGACAAATTTTGACTTCCATTTCTAAACACTTTTTTTTTTTTTTTGAGGTATTATAAATTCTTCAGCAGAGTGCTGAGCATGGAAGAATATATATTTTTCTTTCCATTGGAGAATTAACCAGTTTTGTTCTGCTGCAATATGTTGACAAGTCCTAAACTGGAAAATTAAATTTCTCATATTTCTGAGGTGGCAATTTTTAGGATTCATTGTCTCATGTGAGTCAAAAGATGCTGAAATGAGAAGTTCATTTTCTGTTTGAACAGTATAACATTTTCCCTTCCCATGTGCTCTGGGAAGTGTTGGGATAAAGTATTGCCTGATTATGAAAGGAGGAGTGAAAAATTGTGGTCTCTCTTTCACTGTGCTTTAATGAGCAATGGGAGGAGGAGGAATGAAAACTTGCACTGGAATGATGAGACGTCTTTTTTTGTTATATCTCAATTTTAAATCAAAATTATTACAGAAATATGTCTAAGAGCTATCAAAGATATAATAATATTGTTTCTGAAGCAGCTTGAAAGAAAATTAATTTTAGAACTACTCTCTCCTATAGACTTTACTGATGAAACGAGAAGTGAGGCTATCTTCATTACTGGTTTGGGATATTTTTGGCAAATTAGGAGACAAACTATGTGAAGACTTAAATCTAATAAGTATCAATGTTTTGTTGGGCTTTTGAAATCATACTGAATATGGAAATGAAATAGATTCATAACTGTAGCTATTTCATATCAAAAAAGATCTATTCTCATTTTTCTGATGCTAATGAAATTTATTGATTTATAATTAATGCTTAGTGTTTAGTATCTTATTGAGACTCTTCCACGTTTTATAATCTGTGCTATGTTGCATGTACATATTAAGTGTAATTTGAAAATCCAGGAATGTGAGTAAGATATGAGTCTTTCTGCACAGTGTTTTACAGTATTAGCTTTAAACCTTTTTACAGTAATAAATTTACACTTTTTATGGCCTTTTTAATCTCATTTTACATATTTAACCAATCAACTTATTTTTCACTTCCTGTGAATGATAAACTTTCCTTTGTTTTAAAAAAATTTTACTCCCTCTCGTAAGTACTGTTACAGCTGATTATTTTCACTAGAGTTTATCAATGAGTTTAATTAGTCTGCTCTCCATGGCTCTGGAAGTCTTAGCAGAACATGATGTGGAGTTCTTGTTATTTTGGCATTTGTAGACCCTGGAAACCTAAAGAAACCTGTGCCAGAAGGAGCCAAAGACTCAGTTCCTGGAACCACTTATGTTTTATAATTTTGCCGTGCTACTGTAATGGCTGAATCGAAACAGCATAGGCATGAAGAACATGGGGTAATTGGAAGAAGGGAGAGCAGCACTGTATGCTTTTGCTGTAATCTATCTTCTGCTAGACTGGGAACAGACATCCCTTTTTGAGCTTTTGCTGTGGCAGTGCATCTTAACTTTGTGTGTGAAATCCATAATCGTAAGGCTGACAGGGTGGTTTGTTTTTTCTTTTTGTTGTGTTTTTTTTTTTTTTTTAAATAAATTATTTAGCTCACTAGCTAGCTGAGTACCACATAAAATCCAGAATAACAATTAGTGCGTGCTTACAAGATTCATCAACATAAATAAGGTAATGTCTAGTCTAAACAGCGT
This sequence comes from Strix uralensis, assembly GCF_047716275.1. Classification (NCBI taxonomy): domain Eukaryota; kingdom Metazoa; phylum Chordata; class Aves; order Strigiformes; family Strigidae; genus Strix; species Strix uralensis. Next base: position 82,477,532 of record NC_133975.1, read on the forward strand.
TTTATTAGCATCGGTTTCTGTTTGTTCTTTTTTCTTTTCATCTACAGATTCTAAATTTCAAACTTGGTCTTTGAAAAAATAACTCTTAAAGTAAAATTATACGGAGGAAGAAGTGAGTGAAATATGTCTTCCACAGCAATGCCTTAATGAGTTACTTCTAAGTGCTCATGTGTTAGGAAAACAAGTATAGAAGTATGAATGTCTGGCCTTGTATTAATATGCGCAGGATTTATATAGGTAACTTCCACTTAGCACAGATAATTCTTTGTGAATACTGACTTGTGATGGAAATTGCTCAAATACTCAGATGAACATCTCTTAGTTATCAGGTATTATAGAGCCACAGGTTTTGCTAGTTTTCTGGAATAGAAAACAATTTGGAGATAAACTTGATTAACTTGAACTTTGTTTAGAGCATTCAAAATCCAAAATAATTTAGGATATTAAGACCATCCACTTGGAAATTCCATGCCTTTTTTTAATTCATTTACATTAATAATGTTGTTCTTTTGTTTCACAGATGAATGGTTTGATGAGACTCAAGAACATCTATGCTGGGCTAGACCAAAAGTCTGCCAAAAGTATTCTGTTTCTGACCGAGTTGAGTAGTACATGCCTAGAGACAAGCATAAGAACAGTGCAATTGTATCAGAGTGCTTCCTTGGTTCTACCCGGGTGGCAGGGATACCAATTTGCACAAAGATTTGCAGTTCTCTATATGAATTTCACCTATTGTTTTGTCTCCCAGTCACTGTATTAGCACTTTTCATGTCCAAGTGTTGTTTTTACTACCTTGAATTGCTCTAGAGCTATCAGCAAAATTTGACACCTCTTCCACTTTGCAGTCATTTCTAAATACATTTAATAACACAGTGGGATTCAGTTGGTGATTTCCTTCCACTTTGAAGACTAGCTATTCTTTCTTAAACCTGTTTCCTTTGTTTTAATCAATTTTTATCAACATAAGGATGTTCCTTTATGCCCTACCACATCCTGCCTTTCTTTAAATATCTTTTTGGCATTCAAACAGTGGACTTTATGAATTGGATCTTTCTCATCTGTGTCTCCAGTGGCTTGTTGAAAGAAATCTAATGAAGCATGACTTCCCTTTACAAAAGCAGTGATGACTCTTGCCAGGTGTTTATCCCATTGTTTGCTTTTTGCTTTAAACACAGCTACCAATTTGCCTTTTATAAATTTCAGAATTATTGCCATGTAGTTCCCCGCTGTCCTCCAGTCCATTTGGCATATTTCATTCTTCTGGCACTGAGGCAGTTTGAACAAGAACGCTGTAGCTAATGTCTGCGTTCATCCCTGAGTTCTTCTAGATCACTGAGAGAATACTCTCTTGGTCCTAGCAGTTGGTCACTTGTCAGTTTTCTTTTATAACTTCTCTACTAGCACTTCTCTATGGTGGTCTGGTGTTCCAAGAGCTCTTTTTATCCTTTGATCTTCTATTAGCTCTATAGCGATAACTTAACGGGCTTAGTGCTCCTGATTTGTTTGAAAAATAATTTATTACTGTCTCTTATGCCTTTATGTAAATGTTCCTCAAACTCTTTTGGCCTGCTTCATTCTGGTTTTAAAACTAACATGCTATAGTTGACATATTTTGCTGTTTTCTTTCTTTGAACAGACTTCTTGAAGAATGCCATTTTCTTACAGCCTTCTTTCTCTGCAGCTTAACCATTCTGGCTTTTTTTGGTCTTTTAAAAAGCCTTTTGATGAATGGCATACATTTCCTTTGAACCCCTAATATTCTCTTTTTATACAGTTTTGTTTTGTCTGTAAAAACATTTTCCATGTTTTCTTGCATATTTTTATGCTCGTAATATGAAAACTAAGCTAGCTAGATAAGAAATTTCTTGCTTCACATTAGATGTTCCCATCAGAAATGTTGTTGTTCTCACCTATTCATGAAAAATAAATCAGTAGCGCTTACCTTGTTTATTATTCATGTGCAGACTTTTATGGTAGCTCATGCCAGGCAGTGATTCTAAAATACTCTTGACTGAAGTAATACAGTATACACGGAGTGTAAATTCCTAGCATTAGCAGAGCAAATATCCTGGTGTGCTTGATTGGAGATTTTCCTCTAAGATTCCTGTCCAAAGATAACTTTCATTACTTATGTACCCTTTTAACGACAGTATTAGGAGTTGTTCAGCTTTGAGGAAAAAACACTGGTGACAGTAAACATCTCTCCTATGTGCAGTATTGTAAGTTGGTTTGATCTAAATGAGAAAGACATTATATTAAAATAATTCTGATATTGGTGCTGAAAAGGTCACAAAAGATCTTCAGGGTCTGAATACCCAAAGTTGTGTTTTCTCACTCTCCCAACTGGTAGGTTAGACTTAGATATTCTGCTCAGTTGTAAGCTTTTTCTAACTAGTTGTTATTTGTATTTATCTTCTGGCTTCACTAGTCTTTTTTCTTTAGTTCTTATTTTTACTTTTTCATTATCACATCTCCTCGCTTCATTTCACTAGGCTAAATAAGTTTTATTCTTCTAGGTTTTTTTTCTTCTAAGGGTGGTATCTGCACTCTAGATCATCCTAGTAGTTCTGCTCTGTGTCTGTTCTTGGAAGATTGATTCCTACTGCAACATGGATGAGAAAGACTAATCACATTGATAAGTCCCTTATCAAGCCTATTATCCTATCTCAAACTGTGGATACTTAAGGAAGAGTTTATTAAAAGGGCAGACATAGTAACACTTTCCCAGAATACATGCCCACTCATCTGCAATTTGAAGTGACTTCTGATTTTTGCTTGCTGGAAATGGTGGCCATGTGATAAGTACCACTTCAGGGATTATTCCCCCCCATTTGCCCTGTAAAACCTTGACTCCACGCAGACTTTTGCTAAGAGTTACACTGACTTAACTGAAAATTGTACTGGCATCTTAGTTTCATTCTTGTGTTGTAAAATGCCTTTTCCCTGGTTGCGAGTTAGGTTGGAGGGGAGACGTGGATCACAACCAGTATTTCTTAGAACACCTTCTGTTCGTTATACTGTTGTAATTAATAGTTATCAGCTGTTCACAGTAACAGCTTTATTCTACACACAATGCCATCACTTACAGGTTTACGGTTGGAGCTTACAGCTGGGAGGCTGACTCCAACTGTATACTCCAACAAGTGTAATGAAGGGTTTATTCCAGTAGCTTGAGAAGGTCCTGCAGAAGGTCCTTTGCTTCATGGGTCCTGCAGAAGGTCCTTTGCTTCATGGGTCCTGCAGAAGGTCCTTTGCTTCATGGGTCCTGCAGAAGGTCCTTTGCTTCATGGGTCCTGCAGAAGGTCCTTTGCTTCATGGGTCCTGCAGAAGGTCCTTTGCTTCATGGGTCCTGCAGAAGGTCCTTTGCTTCATGGGTCCTGCAGAAGGTCCTTTGCTCTATATACAATCCTGTATTCCTTCTTTGTTTAGAGTAGCCGTCACTTTCTTGATGTTGTCTGAGTCGTACAAGTTGCTGCTGGTACTAGTGTGTGCTAGTGGTGATGTACAAATTGAGCAGACCTGAGGTATTCTGAGTTGATCATATTTTGCAGATTCAACAAGACTGCCAGTCCCTAGAGTTTACGAGCTCTTGGGAACCTTTCACACATGATCTTCTCAGCATGCACTCTCCATCTCTTTCGCCTGCTTTCTCCTGGTGACTATCTCCATCTAACGTTATAAGAATCTATAGAACCCTTTCATGCAAACTCACCTAGAAAGGGTTCTTTATACCACATGATTTTACAGAATTCCCCTATCCCTCCTGAGTTGTCTTTTTTTGCCCCCACTTTGAAAACTCCTACTGTTATATAGTTACACAGTTCTTTGGTAGTGATTCCAATTCTGAATCCTTCCAAATTGCTTCTCAGTTCATATTCCTGATATCATATCATATGCTATCGTATTTCCTGATGGAAGACCCAAAACTGCACCCAGCATTCCAGATGTGGACACACCAGGAATTTATAAATACACAGTGTTTTCTGTGGTGTTCTCTTCCCAGTGGTTCCTTATTCTGTACTTGATTCCTGCATGCCCGTTGCTTGTCCTGTACCGAGCTGATGGTTTCATAGAAGTATGTTGTTGATAATACTATATCATTATGGCAAAAAGGAGTGAAGATAAAGGTGAACTCAGAGTTCATCATTTTATATCTAAAACTAGATTCTTTCCTACATTTGTTATCTACTCTGAAGTTCCTGTGCTGTTTTATTACCACAATGACTTGATCTTCCGAGCTCCCCCTCTAGTTCCTCACAAACCCTTCCCAGTTATACAGTTCTGTATAGCTTAGTATCAGCAACGAACTTTGTCACTTCATTATTCACTCATTCTTCAGAACTTTTTTTACATATATGTTGAACAGCCTGAAATGATCACAAACTGACAGAAATTGTACAGTTACTGTTAGTCTGACCAGAAACTTACCTAGTATTTTCTCTCCTCTCCTCTCCTTCCAGAAGTAGCTTTTCTGATTCTTGTCATTTACCCTTCCTTTGGCTGCTTTATGTTTTGCTTTTCTTCTGTGATGTTGGTCTAGATAAGTCTAATTTCCTAAAATGTGGCTTTTAAAATCAAAGTAGTTTGCTTACATGAGTGGAGAATTTGTGCTTACTGATGTTTTAAGAGCTTTGATGAAATAAAAAGTTAGAGTATACTTCTGTTATTATTTGTACAGTTAACATTTCCATTGAAGGTGAAAGTATAAATGTCAAAAACATTCTGAAAAATAATGTTAATTACAGCATGAGCTGATAGTTTTAGCTTTTGTGCACCTACAGGAACCTGAAACTGCTGTAACACACTTCTGTTTCTGGTAAAACAGAATGGTGAATCAAAGAGTTTATAATAGCATTAGCTTCCAGATAAAATATTTTCAATTAGTCTTTATAATTCCAGAATTAGTGGAAACATTTATGTCTTTAGATTCTTCCATCAAGGCACAGGGAAGTGAATTATTGAAAAGATAAAAATAAATTTGTTTGCTTTCTGTCAGAGTTCATATCCACAGCCAACCTTGATAGAAGACCAGAATGATTTAGACAAGTTTGCTTTGGAGATTCATAACATATGCTTGCTGGACAGAATTGAGTTATCTCTGCTCTGGAGAGTAAGTTATTGTAGCAGGAGCTGACAGAGATGAAGATAACTGAGGGAAATTCAATTACCTTTTAGTGTTTTCCTTCTAATAGGATTCTTAATGTGAAAACGATCCTTAGATGATGCGCCTGTGTTGCTTTGTGAGATCTGCTTTGATACCTGCATCCAGAATATAGTGAACTCTTCTTTTCAGGCCTTCATTAAGGATGAAATATGCATCTGATTGCTAAATGGGTGTTAACTTTTGATCCAACATATTGTCATTTGTAGCCCAGATGTATTTGACAGTCTTTTGGCAGTAGTCGAATATTCTCTCAAATACAATTTCATTTTCAAAAGTAGTTTTTATGTGAGAAACTTGTTTATAACAGGAACTGAAGAAAGAGTTCACAGAACTGTAAAATATTTCCCTATATTCTAGTTCTGTTTCTGCATGTTTGTTTTCTCATTTGACTTTTCCTGGCAGAAGCACCTGAGTTGCAAATGCTGCTTATGACTGACCTCAGTCCAGGCTGTTGGGTTAAAGCCTGTCCCATTTGACTATAGCTGAATTTCATGTGAAACCTCTGCAGTTCTGGAGTTACCAGGGCAGACTGGTGGATACAGTATTAGGATATTATTATTCGTGTTACTTGTAAAAATTTCAATTTTTTTATAATGGCTGATGGAAGTTTAGAGGTGACTTTATGAAGCCAGCTCGTTCTGCAGCTGTGTGTATGAAAACATACCACACACAAGTTTGTGTACCTGCAATATGCTTTCTTTTACTGACCCATTAAACTACTGTCTGCAGCTGAATGTAGATGTGTGTATATCCTCCAAAAGATTTTATTTTTAAAGCTCTCACCCTTATCAGCTTTGGAAAATGAAGTCCACTTTTTATCTGGAGGATTTACCCAAGCACTGGCACACTGATATTTCTATAAAAGAAAAGAAGAACAAGTATCTTCATGTTAGATTTATTTGCAAGCCCAAAACAGGTTTGGATGTCCCTAAAAGACATTCCTGACCCTGTAGAAGTTTGTATTGAAAATCTAGTCCATAGTTTGAGTAGTTACTTGTCTTGACCTATGGCTTCTTGACTGTGCAAGCTAGACATACACCGGTCATTCTCTTGTTTGCACTTAAATCATAGTCTTCACAGTCTCATCTTGTAGTTAAGGCAGTTTCCTCATTTAGGCATGACGAAGTTTGATTCATGCAGGTTTATTTTTTGATGTTCATGAAAGCGGCTTATGAAAATCAACTTTGGGGCAAGGTGGGAAGTAAAACATATGCATTAAAATACTGAGATGTTTAGAAAAGTTCATCAGTAGAGCCTGAAGGCATTTACAGTTAAGATTTCCAATGTTACCTATATTAGTTACATAGAGTATTTATCTCTTTCATTTGTTGGAATATTACTGAGGAGGAGGTTGTGGAAAATACTGCATCTAGTGTAATAGTTTATCCTGAACTGGGATTTCTCATTCCAATGAAAGCTTCAGCCTTACCTTGAGAGTGCTCTGTTCTGAATACAAAATATAGTGACTATGCTGAAATAAATACCTCCATGAGTGATGGTTGAAAAGAGACAGTAATTGTGTAAATAGGGATTTTACAATTAAATTGCTAAAATTATTTTTATTTTGTAGTGGATGGGGTTTGAAGTCTGTCTGGGATCCAGGGTGGGAAGTGGTAGAAAACTATAAAGCCATACCCAGCCAATGGTGACATTCCTCATCTTTTATAAAGGTAGCTTTTTTTATTTCTGAGTAGATCTATACAGCTTTCCAGGAAAGGGAACAAGAATGTGCTAATCAGAATTCTTAACGGGAACTGAAAGGTCCTTTCACATTGCCGCTTCTGTCTCACTGCTTTGCACTTCAGTTTTTCATCTTAACTTCCCTGTATTAGCTTTTAAATGGGAATCACTGTAATAGATTTTTTGAAAAATAGATTTTTTTTTCCTTTCTGCTTCATCTGATTCTTTTATAGAAATGTTTACAGAATGGGTCCACCTACTGATTTTTTTTCTTTGACCTAAATAGGAGAAAACAGCTATTCCCTTTGAGACAATCTTAGATCATGAAAACGAAGATCTATCAGTCAGTTAAGTTGCTCTTCAGATGATCACTGTATTGGAGAAGGTGCCAAGTGACTTAGAGATCTCTGGATTTCACTGTTAATCTGAAGCCCTACTGGAAGTGGCAGAGTCAATCCTTAAAAAGTCTTACCATTCAGAAAACCAGGTTGTCCTCACTGTTCCATTTCACACAAGGAGGAAGATATGTTTCCTGATATTTTCCTCACCACTCTTCTTCTCCATCCCACCTTTTTCCTGCACACATTTCTAGGTCCCTGCTATTAATTCACTTTTTAGAAAATGCATCTTCAAAGATTTCTGGCCATCTTGAAAGAACAGATTTGGATATCACTTGGAAAGTGATGACAGTGGCTATAATTATGAGCAGTGCAAGTGCTTTGGTCATTATTACACTTGTTTTGTCCTTTGTGCCCTAGTGCCAAGATACTGGGTTTTTTTGGTCACAAATTTGTTGGAACAAAGATCTGGGTCTAAGTAGTAATGCCACGGTTATGGCATAATGGATTTTGGGCTGTTTCTGCTCCTTCCATCCTTCTCCCTGCCTGTTCTTGCAGAAACTTGAGATTTAACTCTCATCAAACTATCCTGAACTGCACGTTGCCCATAGAGTAATTTGATTCCATCTTTTGTGACTGATTCCAATTTTTGCCTCAGAAATATTTAAGGGAGCTGACAGACAAAGCAAGCAAAATGCTCAGTTATTGGATGGATTACTGTATGATAGAGAATATACGGCAATTGTGAAACAAATTTTGTTGTAACTTGGGACCAGAGACGTAGAATACACCATCAGGGTGCCACGAGAGCTGGCAATTCCCTTGCAGGGGGTTAAGTTGGGCACTCACTGCAGTGCCACAGGACCTCATCAAGCATCTCCAACCTGCCACCCACTATGAGAAGAACAGGGCAGCCCTGGGGGAGGGTGGCACAGATCCCCCGCAATTGGGCAGGACAGGATCATTCTCAGCTGCTCTGGCTCTGTGCTGGCCCTCATCCCCAGGAGGACCTTATGCCACCTACAGACATCTCTTAAGTTATGCTACCATTAGTCCTAAACGCGTTAAACATCTACAGAAGGAAAAAAATCAGATATTCTGACTTCTGAAATATTTTTGCATATTTTTTCCTACACTGCCTGTTAGAAACCCTAAAAATCTCATTTCTGAGCAGTTGTTGATAGCCTTGAAGCCAGCATCACCCGCCTTGGCATTGGACCAACAGTGTTTTGCAAGGCAATTTCATGTGGTCATCAGCAGAGAAGGGAGGAATGTTTCTCGGGTTATTTTTGAATGGCAGTTTTTTGAAGTTACTCAGAAATTTGGAGTATTAGAAGTAGATTATTGGCCAGAGTGTAACTGAAGCTGTTAAAGTGTGTGAGAAACGTTGTTACATGGCTGTTTGGTATGTCCAATAACTGCCACTTACATGTGTTCTATATGATGTTTTATATCATTTCAGTAGTTTCATTATTGTGCATGCTTGGTGGAAGCTGGTGATTTTGATTAGTCACAGTTCTTTCTTTCAATACCTATAATGTTAACGAGTGAACTGTAACTCACATCAAATCTCAGATTCTTGTTTTAAAAATCCACAGAATTGATACTGCTTTTTTATCCTGCATGGCTGTTGGACCTTGTTATGTTTAGAGCACAAGTATCGAGTTTATTATTTTATCCTGAATTATAGTAAATTAGTGAAATCGAGTTAAGCAGGATTTGTGCGGTTGTAGTGTGTAATCTGTTTTGTGCCATTACTCCAATGTCCATGAGTTCAGCTGTTTGTAACAAATGCTGATAACTGTTACCGAGGGGTTGTATGAGAACACCTGCACACCATCTAAAAAAAACCAACCAGACAGAAAAACCTTGAACTGAAACAAAGCCAAAAATAAAACTCAGCAAGAGCATCAGAGCCTTGGAACAGGACTTTTACAAGTTCTGATATTTAATATTGAAATGAGAAATAAACAGAAAAGTCATGAAAAGGATCTTATATGCTCTTATGTAAATAAGTATGTTTATGGAGTATTTTTTTTTTTAAATGTTGACAAAAAGGTTGATGCTGGTAGAAACTGGTTGTTGCTACATAGTACTCATTTGTCTGAAGGTAGCATCTGTGGTAGGTGCAATGCTGGCTCTTACATCGTTGTGGTCTTTTCATTTAAACCAAGTGAGCAAGAAAAATATGAATTTTAAAGCAGTTTTTGTAGAGTATTTTTAGTCCTTGTTCCATGTTGCTCAATATAAGATCTAGAGTTGTGTGAATGAGTGTTTTTAACTTAGACTGCTGTAAATTAAAGCAGAGACTGTTGTCTTCTCACACTGAAGAGTCAGAATATTTCAAATGTTGTTTTATGGATAATAAAATCACACAGTTTTAAAAAGAAACAAATTTTAGAGCCAAATGTCAACCATTCAAGGGTGGTAGAACTTTTTCTGAATAAAAATTGTTAATTAAAACCCAAACCTATTCATAACTATCTCATGCTGTCCAGAAATTCCAAAATTGTGTGACATAAATGCATGAGGACCAATCACAAAGGAAACATGTCATATGCTAGTTGAAATGAAATACGAAACATAGACTACTGAAAAAGGAGTGGGGAAAAAATCAAGTTAAAATAATTTGCTTTTCATAGTTTGATGATATAGGATTTCTGACATGAGGCCTTAAGGCAGAGGTTAAGCTAAAGCTAAGATTGTGACTGCTTAACATGTTTCCAAAGTAAGTGGCTTTGGATTTTAAAGAATAACTGTTATAAAAGACAATATTTTAAGAATCCTTCCCATTTGCTTCTGGATTTATTTTTTTTTTTAAATCTTTGCCATTCATTATCATCTTAATCAAAATATCCTGCTTTTAAAATACTTGAACCTCCAAAGAATAAGCCTCTCGAGGATCTTAGTTTGCCATAAGATGAAAAGCAAGTGTGGAGAAACTTGTGAATCAGCAACACTGAGCATTTTATTTTTGAGTAGACTTTTGAATAAAATCCCATATGATCCTTTTTTTTCCCCCGCAGATTCTCTGATAGTCATTTGAAAATCCTCTGACAAAAAAAAATCTATTTCAATATTAAATACCATTCCTTACTAATGAATTAAAATTCTGCAGATACAGCTGGAGATGCAATGGCTTAATGGCAGAAATGGAAGGGTTTTTTCTGTGTGTGGGAAGGAAATACTTTGCCAGAAAACATGTTTGTCCTATATAGCAGTGTTGCTCAAGGATATGTGCCAGTCCAGGTGGTCATTTGCCGTTGTGAGGCTGCAAAGGTCCTGAACTGTCAGAGATCAAGTCCACTGAGTTCTCTCTTAGAGCAAGCGTGATAGAAGCTGCTGACGGACAGATGCGTTACCTTTTGGGTGGTGAGTTTGTGTTCATGTCTGAATGTTTCATGGCTGAGGTTTCACAAAAGGTTTGCCAAATACGGCACAGAACACGTTTAAATCTCCTGTTGCCGATGCAGAATGAGAGGTGATTTGTTCCTACAGCTACCTTAATTATGTTATGTGTCCCTGTGTATGTATTGATTTTGTTGTGTGCTGATGGTATTTTTACCTTTGTTCATAATTTCTGGTGAGTACTAGACTACTATACAGAATAGAATACTTTCATAACATGCCTTTGAGTCTGTTATCTGAGTACAGAACAAAGTTATAGAAAGGCAAACTAAATTTTTTTTTTTTTTCTTTTTCATTAAGCATCATAAGTGACATCCTAAGGAGCCCAGTCAGGTCTGAAACCAACTTGGTATCCAAAGTACTGAAGCTTGTTAGAGATGTCCTTGTCACTGGCATGCATCCAGTCATGGCAACATAGGAAACCATTATACCTAAATGCCTTGTTATCTCAAACAGATGTGGTTTCTCTGTTCTCTGTTCATGGGTTGGTATATTTTGATACATTCTTAAGCTCCTGGGTTAAAATCAGAGTTGTGTTCTCAAACCAAGACACTAAACAGGGAAAGCTGAAAAGTGCTTGAGGGGAACTATGTAGAAAATAGAAATAGAAACACAGACCCTAGGCTGCAGGGATATCTCAAGGGGCTAATCTTTCTGTCTTTTGGAAATCTGGAACTTTACATAATCTTGGAAACTGTTTATGTAGAGATTTTGGCTGGAAATGAATTTGCTTTGCATGTGTTTTGCAAATTTATAAGGAAATTTAGTGAGTGTGATGTAGCAGGAATATCAAACAGTAAATAACAAAATCAGCAAAGGTATATTGATTATTTTTGCATTGTATTCTACATATAATATGAAAGTGAGTTCTCACATAGTAATAGAGTCCTATATAGGAATACACATTCCTGTAAGGTAGGTGTTGAGACAATTAACATGTTGTGTTAAAGACTAGCATACCTAAGTATTTATAGCTGTGTCTTTGATAGCTATAGTAATTAAAGAATTTTAACTCGTGCATATGCTTTTCACTTTGTTATAGCCAGAGGCTGAAGCCACATTTATGGATTAAAATGGTACAAGTTATTTTGTAATAAGTTTCCAAATTATCTTTTGGTGTATCTGCTTATCTGAATAATCGTGGCTAAATTTTTCCATTCTTTGTGCTCGCAGATGTTGATTTACTTTAAAGTTTAGAATTTTTTTTTCTTGTTTTGGAAAAGAAGGTTGGCAAAATGTTTCCAAATTAAAACATTTGAAAATATTACTACTTTGTATTTCATTGAGAATTTCCAGTTTTTCCATGTTTTGAAGCATTATTGTTTTCCCCCTGCCAGAAATGTACCTTTTGTCGCATTGTGAAAAATAATCCAGAATTCATCTGACACAAAACTTGTAAGAAATTGTTGTTTATAGAGAACCTTTAAGGGCTTCTTAATTAGTGAGTTGCATTGTTCAAAAACACTCGCTGGTGTGTGTTACCTGTTCTTAGAGACTTCATCGAAGGTTGATCGGTGCCATCTGAACTGCGTGTGACTTTCAATCTGTTCAGGTGTCACTCCTGTGCCAAGTCTTGGTGCTGTAAGTTGTAAAAGAACTGTGCTGGCAGTAGGGTGTCTGGAAATCTGAATCCTAGGGAGGTAATTATTCGGCCTCAGGGGCCAAAACTGCTGGACTGCTTTCTACCTACCTCACAGGTGACAGACGTTCTTACTGTGCCTTGGTGGAATGGGATGGTTGAAGGGGTGGTGGCCACAGTTAGTCAATGAGGACGCTTCAGAGCTTTAGTTTGTTGGGGTTTGTTAGAAATGTGCCATCTGGACCCTGGTCATACATTTTCACAAGCTCTTGAAGAATGGATTGAAAGCCCCAGCAAGACTTATTTGGCAAATGTTTCCTGAGCTGACAGCACCACCGTTGCAGTGGATGGTAACTGTTTCCCTTACTTCCACTTAATGTTCCTACTGTACAGAGGGGAGGAAGTGTCCTGATGCTATTGCTAGAGGGAGGTACTAACAGCAAGAACAAAGGAGAGCTTTGGATGGGCAATATGAGAGAGAGCCTGCAGATAAAAAAGAAGAACAGAAGGAAATACCAGGGAGCATTGAAAGTAGAATTGGGACGGTTCCCTAAGCCAGTCTCCGTGGCAGCTTTGGAGACTGGAACTAAACGCTCTATTTCTCTTCTGGTGGTAACAAGTTGCTCACAATCTTTAACTATTGGTTACAGACAAGGCAACAGTGAAATACTGCTTTGCTTTGGTTGAAGGGATAGAAGTCTTTGTATTTGGCTCACTTTGAGACTTACATGTATGTTTTCACCTGATTAAAAGGTATTTTTAACCCTTTTAAAAACTTAAGTTGCATAGAAATGGCAATATGAAAAGATTACAAAACCAAGTATCCAAAAGTTATGAAAAATCAGAGCAGTGCAACCTTAATTTGGCCCTCATTAAGCATGTGTGGTGGATCCTTAGATTATGTAAGTATCTCTCTCATTCGCTGGACAGAGCGGATGTTCCTAATGAAAGTAAGTGAATTTGTCAGTTCCTGACGTTGTTCATGGATCTGATTCATTTGTTGCCTTGGACTAGAAGTTCTTTAGGGAATGCAGTGCTAATCTCTGTGGTGGTGTTGGAGCAGTTGAGTGTCACAAGGTTGATGCAGTGTAGTTGGGAAATGGCCTAAAAGATCATCGCTGGCTCCTTCTTTGCTTAATACCTACTCTGAGAGCACAGAGCCACCTACGCAGAAGTGCTGAGCTTCACTGTTCCTAGAGCATAGGGGAATTGTACTTTGATTATTTCTAGCTTGAAAAATGCCTTATACTTGGAAGATGTGGACCCAAAGGATTTCAAATTTAATGCCCAAGCGTAATGTTTTTAGGATCTTAGCCTGTCTTAAAACAAGAACAGTATGAACAGACTGCAGACAAACTGGGTTTGCAAGAGAGAGGGAGGAAAGTGTCCATCCTAGCGCATACTTTGAATCCAAAGCATTTGCGCATACGTACGGTAAGAACTGGCTTTTTGGGTTCAAAAAGAACATTTGTCTCTGCATATTGTGTATGCCAGTGGTTAGCAGTGATGCTTAGAGAGTTAGAATATTGGAATAATGTAGGGCACATACATACAGCAAATCCCAGTTTCGAGCAAGGAGTAAGAGCTCTTGTTTGTGTAAAGCTTTGTCTTTGACTGTGATCCAAGGGTGCTGCTGTAATACAAATAGTATCAATTAAATAAGCATGAAAGAAAAAGGTAAAAAAAAAAAAAATAGTAGTGTACTAATGGATATTGCAGAATAAATCTGATGTTATTTGTCTCTGTTCTTTACTATTTATTTATTCTGTCAGTTGTTTTTATAGCCAGTTGAACTCTTGTTAATTTGTCTCATTTACCTACTCTACTAAATAGGGTTCATTTGAAAGATGCAATCTCAGTAAAAGTCCTGTTGCCTCGTGCTTAGTTGGGTTTAGTAAAGCTTAATACTGTGAGACTTAAAGCTAAAAAATAAAGCTGTTGACTCAGCAGAGATTAAAACCAGGTGTCTCTTGAGATCCTTGCATTTCTCTCTAATCACTAACCCAAATTGACTGTGGTAGGTTTTTTTTTCTGGTCCTGACCATAGTTTTACCAGTCTGTGTTTGGTGTGATCTAAGTCAATGGTGGGTTCCCCCCTCTTCCCCCCCTTGTGATTTTAAATGCATGGTTTTTTCTCCAGGAATGTCTGGCTACAAAATCACTTATTTTTTTTCCCCTCTTTTTTTTAACTCCCCTCCACATTTGTATTGCAAACAGTTGATTTAGATGCAGATTCTTTTTAATCTTCAAATCAGATAAAAGGCTGGAAAAGTGGATAGATGAGGTTTGGAAAAACTATAGGTTGCAGAGATGAGAAGCCATTGCTTTGTCTTCAGTCCATTAAAACAAGAAGAAATAGAAGAGATACTTTGATAAGTGTTCTGCTGGTGTTAACCTTGATGGCTATTATCGGGGGGATGATGCTATATCTATTTCATTGGCTTAAGCTTTTTTCATGCTGAGAGAAATCAATACTTTGAGTCGTTGGATGACAGAGGCATCACTTCAGAATTGACGGTGGCTGTCAGACGTTGTCATTGGTTGACTTTTGTTCGCTGTTGAGGTTTTAAGCTTTCATTTTTCTAAGTCTTATTCAGGAGTCTTTGTAAGATTTCCCTGGGTAGCATTTTTAGTCCAGACTTTAAACCTCAGGTCAGAGGTCAAGTGCAAAGATCTGTGAAAGCAGAGGATTGAGGAGCTCCTTCATTTACTGGAATATCCTTATTTGTAGGGAATTTGCATTAGTGGCAAGACTACGCGTTATCTTATGGATGACTTTTCCTCTTAAATGACACCCTCTGAGACAGGTTGTTCACAAAGCAAGTAGCTTTTAGCCAAATTAGACAAAGAAACTAGCATATGTAAAAGTGTTCAGTGACCTCTCAGTTGAATGAAAGCAAAAAGGTGCAATATTGCTTTTAAAAACCCTACAATATGAACTTTTTTCATAGTTTGTAGACAGCATTACATTTTAATTTTGGGACTGCAAAGGTGCACATGCAGATGGCACCCTGCAGAGGAAATCTTTTACTTGACGTTTTTATAAAGAACAAAGATAAAATAGTTCTGAAAGCACTAGATTAATCCTTGTCTTCACTGAAATATAGACAGGCAGAATAGACTAATTCACCTTGTCAGTATTTTGCAATAGTATTTCTGGAATATTTCTTGTATACAGAATGTATTATACTTTCATATCTATAACTTGCCTTTTGGATGAACTTAGGCTCCTTTAGAATTACTCTTCCTTAAAAATAAATCTTCAGATAACCTACATGTTCGAATAGCCTGCAGTCTTGTCCAAGCAGGGAACGGGAGACATGAAAAAACTCTGTTCCGCTCTGCGATAAGGGCAAAGGGAAGGTTTCTCTTCCATCCTGGATGAACGGGTAGAGAACAAGGGTCTTTGCTCTGCTCTGTGCTGTGTCAAAGGATTTTGCTTAATACACTTTCCCTTTATAAAACTTTTAACAGCCACTGAATTTAAGACTTTTTGTGGATAACCTGTGGAGCTTATATATGAAAATGCACTTTTCTCCTTTCAACATTTTTTGTTTTATCATGAGTGTGACTGCGGTACTTTCGTGATTATACTTTCATTACACACTTGCCCAAGCAGATTACAAAAATTATGTAGGCCCAAGCACTAGTTGAGGGAAGGTTTGACAAATTCCTTTGCACGCAACTGTATATCTAATTGTCAAACCATATTCAAGAGTGACAGGGTGCATATTGCAAGTGCAAGGGATCAAAGAATAAAGAAGAAATAAAACTAAAATATATTTTTGAGTTGTGCACAGACAGAAATCAAGATGAAATTTTATTTTACATAAATGGAACGATCAGGATTTAGTGGGAAGTATTAACATGTGCCACTCTGTATCCTGGTATTGCATGTCTGGAAGTAGTGGATCAGGTGAACCTGAAGGCAGCTGGAAAATGAAAAAATACAGTAGAGAAACAGAGTCATTTGAGTGCTTTCAGAACAGTCTAGTGGTGACTGGCTACTTTGGTCTGGGTCTCTTTCCATTTCATTTGGTGAAGCCACTCTTCTTTCACTCTTGTATTAAAAATTATTTGAGAGGGAGTGGGAGAAATAGGTTCTTTTTTGCTGAAAATTTGGCATATATTGTGGGTAGGAACCTCTAAACAATTGACGAGTCACCCGTATGATCAAAGAGAAGATTATTCTTGCAAAACTTTCTTATTGTTAGTAACAATACACACACGTGCCGGATATTTGGCAGAACTGTGGCTTCTTTTTGTTCTTGTTTGTGAAATATATATTGTGAAGAGTGTGCTATGGCTAAGACTCCCTCCTGGAGTGATGCTATCATTTTATGGGATTGCTGCATGTGAGAGTGTCTCAGTTTTGGTGGGTAACTGCAAATTTCTATTAATTTTAAATACTGAATTTGCTGAAAAGTGGAGTCCTATACATTTCCATTTTGTAACAGGCTGATTCTGTTTTCATGGAAGATGTCAGGACAAGAAAATACCTTTTTTTTTTTTTTTTTTTCCTTCATTTGAATGTCACAGCTAGACTTTGAAAATCTTTGTTGGTATTTAATGAAGGATGCGTTCAAAATTACATCATAAAGAGACTTTTTTTAAAGAGGTACAAGTTCATTATATCTTTTACAAAACATTCTAGTTTGATTTCCATTTTATCATGTTTTAAGGTCAAATGTGACTTTAATGTTCCATAAAGAGACAGAGATTGATAATGGGGAAAGAATAACCCTCTAATGTGATTTATATCTATGGATTTTATGTCAGATATGAAAAGTTGCTGTTCAAATTGTAAAGGAGGATCCATTAAAGAGCACTTTAAAACATTTTACTACTTAGCTTACCTTATACGCTTGTTTTTAGAATTCTGCCCTTTCAGGCAACTTAAAAATAACAGCTTATGAAACATTTACAAAGTGCTGAAAAGAACTCAGAATCATCATGGGTGCAAAATAGATTAATGTATTGGAAAAGACAGCTGTATTTAAAAAGAGCTAGAAAAATCTTGTTTAGTGTTGGTTATGATTTAGCCATCTTATATTTTTGTGAAGAGGGGTGGCAGAGTGCTTTATGTAGGAGTACAAAAGCCAATTTTTGATGTCTCGTTGACTTGGAAAGTCAGCTTCTCATTCTTCACTCCTTCTGGATGTCTGTTCATCAGGTGAGCATTGCTCTAAGGTGTGGGAAAAATTATGAGGAAATTTGTAAATAGATTAAAATTGTTAAAATAGCTCTAAAATTTATTCATCTGTTAGTACATTTTTGTTATCTAATGTCTATGAAAATCCACACAACCCCAAATTTTATTTTACTTGTCTTTTTTTCCACATTCTTCCTATCTTTCTCTCCCTTTATGACATATATATTTGTATATACACATATATAAATAACATTCATAGCCTGCCTTTTTCTTTATTTGCAGCAGTTTTCTAATGGTTGTATGTATAGATAGATTTATATAGAAAAAACATTGCTACTGTTTGAACCATAAAAAGCATTATGATATTGTGCTGCTACCTACACTTTAAGAAATAATTGTACTAGTGTCTGCATCAGCTGTGCTTCACAAAGAAAAAGCAATTTTTTTTGTTGTTAGGCAGGCATTTGTGTCCATTCTACTAACTAGATCATAGAATAATCCAATCACTGACAAAGGCTGAAATGCTTTGTCTGGCATATGCGATCTGTGGAATTGCCAGATGAAAACTGAAATTAGAAACAGGGAGTGATGAAGTGGGGAAAAGCCTTTATTATTTCTACCAATATTTGAATTTGTTGTGAGTCTTCATGTACCGTGGTTTGATGAGAGGGTGATCTAAATCTGGTGCCTCTTTTTTGAGTTCTGTATTAACAGACAAATTTTCAGAAGATCAACAGAACGCAAAATAATAAGAAAATGTTATAACAAAGAATCTTTTGTAGATTTGAGTTCTGTTTATAGGTGTGACTTTCAGTTCTTATTTTGTTAGTATTTGGTTTTGAGTACCTTGGCTCATTTCATACTTTACTAGTATTTGGTACGAGTGCTAGTACCTTGTCAAATAGAAGATGGTTATACAACAGGTGTAGTACAGCTAGGAATATTATTAACTTTCCCATGCTGGCCTGCAAATGTGCTCAACTTCAAGAAGATTCAGTCTTCATGCGCATTTTGTCTTCTGTCTATCTGAAGATATATAGATTTTTGTGTTAGTTTTTATATATTTATACAAACAGCAGCAAATGGTTGGCGACCCAAATCTAATGAAGAGTCACGGGAGTGGAGTGGTCAGCTAGCTGGCATTCATTATTCTGAAATTTGCCTCTTTGTTTCTATAATGCTATTCACTTCCTTTGTTATAAAATAAAAGTGGTTGTGCCTATATATTTTACTATGCAATCAGGCCACTAACGTGTTGCCATTTGCTAAATCTTGAGTGTGTATGCTATGAGTTTAAAGATTTCATGACAAACCAGGATCATCTGCTTGGCTCTCTGGACAGATTTACTGTGGGCAGCTGCACAGTGCCTCAATTCTCAAATCTGTAAAATGGGGCTAATTCTTATTTCTCAAGGGTTTCATATAATTAATTATGAAGTGCTTCAAAATTCCTTTGGATGGTATAATTAAAAGTAATAAAGTCTTTATTTTTCTCCTAGTCACTGTGTGCCCAGTATTCTGCAGACAAACGGGAAGAAGAAAAAATGTGTCATCATTTGATAATGGCAGCTAAGTACCGAGACCAGGTGACTGCAACTCAACTAATACAGAAAATTGTCAACATTCTGACAGACAAGCATGGAGCCTGGGGAAGCTCTGCACCAAGGTAAAGCATTTTGAGGGGGTGTTAAAGTATTGTTGAGAATTGGGCTGTGCTCAGCTATGCTCAGGTGATTGGAATTAGTGTCTTATGGTCAAATTTAAAGTTAAACAAGGTTTTTCAGGTTGTTTTTTTTTTTAAAAAAACCCACTACTATAGAAGGTAAAATGAATGTGTCGGTGCTTCATGTGTGTGAATGTCACAGAACTGTTAGAGCAGTAAAAAAACAGGGTGATTCTCTTGTGACTTTAAACTTCGCTATAACAATGTGATAGAATTTATTCTGAATGTCCCATTCTACCCCTATCATTTATTTGAAAAGTAATTTTTAAAAGTAAATATTTCCTTACAACTAGCTTTCTTCATGGTGCATTATATGGTTCAAAATTGAACCACAGTTTAGTAACTTGTTTTCTTTCCTGCCAAACTTTAAACAACTTTATAAGTTTGATGGAAATTATGAGTTTT